>NC_059194.1:39989714-40289714 GCF_020615455.1 Coregonus clupeaformis | reverse complement strand
TATTATGTGAATGTTTCTGTCAGTGTTCATTTTGTTTATGGTTCACTGTCAATATAAATGCCATGTCACTTGATTTGTGGTTGTCCATTTACATTTCAGTACAAAGTTCCGGAGGCAACAGTGGAATTGGAACACCACAAACCCAATTTATACACAATTTTAACTGCCTGGGCTTGAGATATTATATTGGCATGACTCAGGCAAATGTAATCTTCATAAAATCACAAATGATACATCAACTTTCCCTGATTTATTTCCCATAGGACTTGAGTTGTATTCTCTATCAGATTTTCCTATTTTAAGAGAGACTGTTGTGTTCATCTAGATCAATAAAGGCAGCAGCAGGCTGTCAGATGATTATTATTAACTGTCACTTATGAGTCCTCCCATAGGATATTATCTACATAACAAACCAATATGTTTCAGTCAATCTAATTTAGCCTGAACATCATTGTAAGCACATTGGCAGAGTTTGAGAGAGTTTGTCTTATACTCTGGTGTATACGCTATGAAATAACTTGATAATTTGATTTCAACTGTTATGATGACAGTAGGAATGGCATACTGTAATAGCTTTGTGACTATCTCTATTGTTTGTCAATTTATTTAACCTTGCTCTATCAAGGTTATCAGATAAACTTCAAGTTGACTAAAGACAATATTCAGTTCACTGCGAGAAGTATCTTATCTTATTTGATGTTCTTCCTTGTGAAATTACCACAGATATCCTATTTATACAGGTACTATATTCATTTTCTATGGACATAACCCTGTACCTTCCCTGTTGTCCCTTCAGGTGGTAAAGATCCTGGAGAAGCATGATCCTCTCCGCAGCAACACCAGCAGCGCTGCCCTTGGTGTCATCGGCCTCACCAGCGGCGGCCCCATGCGTTTCGGCGGGCCCATCCCGGGGGACGAGGCCAGCGCGGTGCAGAACTACGTGGAACACATGCTGTTCCTGCTCATGGAGGAGGACGCCGGCCAGGCGGGAGCCATGGGACCCATCCTGGAGTTTGTGGTGATGGAGAACGTCATGGAGAGGCTCTTCCTGTGGAGCCTGAGGCGGCAGTTTACTGATGATATGAAGCTGGAGCAGCTCAAGGTAGGTGTAGGTTAGAGACGGTGGTCGGTAACTGGAGGGTTGGCGGTTTGAATCCCTGGTCTGACAGGGAAATCTGGCAGGGTGTGAGGAGGGTGTCTCGGGGGGTTGGGATAAAGGAAAAAGACACATCTCAGTGACAACCGACAATAAAGTGATCCTCTTCTTCTTCTTCTAAGATGTATGAGATGATTGTGGGCCAGGCGCGGCAGCCCTTACTGCACCACAAACCTGTGTTACGGCCCTTAATGATGCTCCTGTCGTCGTGCTCGGGGACAGCTGCCCCGGCGGTGGAGGCTGAGCTGGTGTCATTACTCAACCAGCTGTGCTGCGTCCTGGCCAGGGACCAGTCTGTCCTGGAGCTCTTCTTCCATACCAGGTGAGTTTCCTGACTTACTATGTAAAGCGCTTTGAGATACTGGAAAAGCTCGATATAAATCCCATCAATTATTATGACGATGACGCTGATTATTATTACAGTGAGGACCAGGGGGCGGCCAACTTCCTGATCTTCTCCCTGCTGATCCCCTTCATCCACCGGGAGGGCCTGGTGGGCCAGCAGGCCCGGGACGCCCTGCTCCTCATCATGTCGCTGTCTGCAGAGAACCAGCGCGTGGCCCAGCACATCGCAGAGAACACCTACTTTTGTCCGGTGAGGAGATGTGGCTGTCTGTCTTTATGATGCTGTTGTCTTTGGACTCTTTCACTTTCTGTCTGGGATTTGTGACTCTCTCTATATGGCTCTGTGTTACTGTTTCTTAGGTCTCACTGTCGTCTTAGGTCTCACCTTCTTCTTATGTCTCACTGTCTTCTTAGGTCTCACTGACTTCTTAGGTCTCACTGTCTTCTTAGGTCTCACTGTCCCTTGGCCCTTCTCTTGCTCTCTTTGTTTAGACTTTATCTCTCTCTCTCTCTCTCCTCTCTCTCCTTCTCTCTCTCCTCTCTCTCCTTTTCTCTCTCTCCTCTCCTCTCTCGCTCCTCTCCTCTCTCTCTCTCTCTCTCCTCTCTCTCTCCTCTCCTCTCTCTCTCTTCTCCTTCTCTCTCTCTCTCTCTCTCTCTCTCTCTCTCTCTCTCTCTCTCTCTCTCTCTCTCTCTCTCTCTCTCTCTCTCTCTCTCTCTCTCTCTCTCTCTCTTTCTTTCTTTCCCTATATACCCACTGTATACATTTCAAATGGATGATTGTTCTGCCCTTGACTCAATGTCCTATTAACTCAATGAAACCCATTGTACCAACTACCAGACAGGTTAATATCCCTGACCTCTCTTTGTCCCCTGATAGGCGTATGATATTCATAGCCAAAATATGCTTAGCCTACTGTATGCATAATAAAGTAGGTCGAGGGAGAGTGGTTTTAACATATGTTTTATGTTAATGAGTGGTATTCAAATGCTTATGATAATGTAACAAGCAACATACTCATGTTATTAAAAGGCAAAACTCAGCCCAGCTGTAGAAATAATTTATATACATCTCAGACTGTAAATTTAAACTGTAAACTATTTTAAAATATTAGTTTGATTAAACAAAATGGATGAACACTTAAGTCCCATGACGATTATAAATGATGTTCATCGATTTGCACTAGACTGATGTAGTAACTTTGACCTGTGTTGTTGATGAGAATACTTATCAAACCACGCCACCATCTTGATGCATTAGCTCACCAGGGAAATCACCTGCTTTTGTATGGTAACTGTAACATCTCACAGCCATATGTCAATGCCCATTGTTATTGATGAAGCTGGGCAACAGGTCAATCAAATAGAGGTAAATCAACTAGAGTTCATTTTAGTAATGCTGCCTTTCTCCCCTCGCGTTCAGCTTTGAGGATTTGAGGGATGAAGCTTCTTGAGGTCAAATATTCATTAAGGTTCCAAAGAAGCCCACCTATCATATGCATAGATTCACACACCAGCCTTTTGAATGTGAGACCATGGAGAGAAGGGACCTGGTAGATTTATAACATACAGTACAGCTCAAAGCATGGAAGGGGAAAACATCATTTATATCTGCACCATAAAAACCACTGAGAGTGAAGCCAGAGTGAAAACATAAATGCATAAACGTCCCTCATATGTCATTTATGCTACACATTTCCCCACTCATAATTAATGTATGTTGCTCAAGCCTCATATTTAATGTGTAAATCATTAGCTATAACTCTCTAAAGTGTAATCCTCAAGCACCCGTCTGCCCATCTGAATGTTTTTACAGCATCCACCACAGAACACTTGTCATGTTGCGACTAGTATCTTCACTATCAAACCCTTCTGTTAAGCCGTTGTGCACTGACTATCTAGCTTGGCAGTGCTTAAACAGTGTCAACAGGATTTTTTTCAATCTCACCTGTACCGTGGAAAGACATTGTACTGTACAGGCTGCATGGATGATTACCAGTTATGTAACAGTATTTGACGCAATTGCACAGCGGGAGTAGGCTACAATACCTCTTTGTCACAGGATTACCTGCATATCTTCCTACTGTCTGTATAAGCCAATGGAGAGACAGGTATATACCTGTACCAGGAAGTCAGAACAGAGGCCTATTCAGGGCCCTGGTTTAGAGGCGTCGCTGTATCCTGCCAAGGCATTTCAGCCCTTTGTGCAAAGTCATGGATAGTTATCTTTCACATGCACAAACGGAAACTCATGCAAAGATTAAAGGAAACAAACAATAATATCAGATCCTAGTTATTCCCAAAAACTTGGTCGCATACTCGTGATACCAGACCACAGTGTACAGTTTATATGGTGTAAGTAAGCAATAGCCTACTTTAAGGGCTCCCCCTCCTCTAGGTGCTGGCCACGGGGCTGAGCGGTCTGTACTCGTCTCTGCCCACCAAGCTGGAGGTGCCCGGTGAGGAGTGGCACTGCCTCAGCAGAGATGACTGGCTACAGATGCCCACCCTGGTCCAGTTCCTCAACTCACTGGAGTTCTGCAATGCAGTCATTCAGGTGTCTCACCCCAGCATCAGGGACCAGCTGGTGAGCTACATCTACAATGGCTTTCTGGTGCCTGTGTTGGCACCGGCCCTCCACAAGGTCAGTATAAACACAGCATGGATCTCATAGTATTACATTCACCATTCCAGATCAATGTCAGATCAGTCACTACTTCCAGGAAGATTGGAAGGAAGGATGCAACGTATCTGTATCCATCCCACTGATGGTTGTGTGTGTTTCTCTCTAGCTGACCCTGGAGGAGGTGATGACCACCACGGCCTATCTGGACCTGTTTGTGCGGTCGGTGTCGGAGCCGGTCCTGCTGCAGACCTTCCTCTCCTTCATCCTCCTCCACCGCCACGAGAACGTCCACATCCTGGACACGCTGGTCAGCCGCATCAACACACCCTTCCAGGTAACTTCCACATCCTGGACACGCTGGTCAGCCACATCAACACACCCTTCCAGGTAACTTCCACATCCTGGACACGCTGGTCAGCCACATCAATACACCCTTCCAGGTAACTTCCACATCCTGGACACGCTGGTCAGTCGCATCAACACACCCTACCAGGTAACTTCCACATCCTGGACACGCTGGTCAGCCGCATCAACACACCCTTCCAGGTAACTTCCACATCCTGGACACGCTGGTCAGCCGCATCAACACACCCTTCCAGGTAATGTGTGTGGTTGTGTCAACAACCCTTTTCAGATCCGGGAGCCTTCGTGCTAGCACACATAAATACACACAACCACACACATACAGTTACAAAACGTATTGAGTACTGTGCATATATCAACCTAGAGTCTCCTAGTAACACAGGAGTAGTCGCCAGGTTAAATCTAAATCCAGGCCGCCTCAACCTGACGTAAATTAGGAGCTTTAGAAAGTTGTCTGTGAATCTTTCTGCTATGCTGTGTGAGTCATGTTTTTAAAAAATGGAGACTTGTTTTGTAGATAAATAGTTTGCCCTGAAGCCCCGTTTCCTAATAATTGAAAGTAATATTTAAAATGTAAATATCAAAGAGAGCAGATTGTTGCCATGGAAGTGCGCAATAACTATATAATTAGTCGATGGACTGATAATACAAGGCCAGTAAATATTAGGAAATGTAATGTCTAGTTCAAACAGTTTTGGGGGAAATTGCTGGAAAGGCTTTATTCATTACCATCAAACAGGGGCTTGTCAATTGAAACGTTCAAGTGTTCTCTTCACAGGTCTACTCAACTGTGAAAAACGCTCCTGTGCTGCTTTGTACTCTACAGGGTAGAAAACAACACTTCTCTGATACTTGCAGGCCATTTAACATTGATGGTTTGGAAAATGATTTGATGTTTTTAACACCACCACAACAACACAGAGCTGGCTCAAAGAACAGTCTTTTATCTAAAAAAATAAATCTGTTTAAAAGGCCTTGACAGGAAACAGGCCCCAACCCTCATTATTAGAAGCAGGAAGTACTATAGCACTGAACCCAAAACATCCTGTTGGTGAATCGCCCCATTCTAAACCCTCAAATGGACAGACATTTCCCTAAACTTATCATTATTCAGCTGTCAGCAACTCAGACACCTAGGCCTACACCTGTTTCCACACGATTGAACCTAATTAAGACATACACCATGTATAAAACATAACTCAATAGGGGCCTAGGGGCACTATTACCTGGTTACATGCCAACTCTGTGAAACTTAAAATACAAGTATCATCAAAAGCTATGACTACAGGCTGTCCATAGTCACTCTGCAACATATGAACAGGTATGATGCCAGGTGCCACAGGCAGCCATTTTGAATTCAGCCTTGGTTATCCCTTACTTGTTAATCCAGCCCTGTGATGCATTCCAGTATTCCAGTCCTCTGAGGCCTTTGTTTCATCATCTTGTGATGTGTTTATCCTCTTGGTGTTTTCCAGCTGGGTACTGTGTCTCTGGCGCTGTTCCAGACTCTCATTGGACTATACTGTGAGGATGTGATGCTGCAGCTCATCTTGAGGTGAGTGGGTGGGGCCTGTTTTCCATGTTCTATGCATGTTAATGATGATGTTATATAAAAGATTTGGGGTGTATGATGTCTTTCTCTGTATACATAGTTGACGCGTGCATACACGCACACACACACACACACACACACACACACACACACACACACACACACACACACACACACACACACACACACACACACACATTCAGTTTCTCCTCTCAGCTAAGCCTCGTTGTCTTACTGTAAATCACGGTACAGCTAATTGGTTTATAATGTGATGAGCCCTTACTCCACTTTTACTCCTTAACACCCAAATACAGACCCATCTGCCTTCTTGGTACAACCACAACCCCCCGTCCTCCTCCTCTCCCAACCCCAGTCTCAGTTCCCCCTGCTGGGGCTCCCTAACAGGATCTACCCCCCTCCTCTGGTTCTCCAGGTACCTGATCCCCTGTAATCACATGATGCTGAGCCAGAGACGCGTGGTGAAGGAGAGAGACTGCTACTCTGTGTCGGCCGCTAAGATCCTGGCGCTCACACCCTCCTGCTGCTCCCCCGAACACAGCCCCCCACCCCTCAGACAGCTGGACTCCATCCTCTGGTCAAAGGGCACAGACAACAGTCCTAACACTGGCACCATGGGTAAGATAGGTTCACTGGAGATTTATAGCTGGTTCTGTACTTTATATATGCCTATCACTAGGGCAAGACAGTGTAACATGCTACATGCAGAAGTAAAGTGGAATTAACCCCCTATTTAACCAGTTGCTTAGTATTTGACTTGATATTTTGAATGCCTCAATGGTTCTCAGAGAATAAACTGTTACTTCTGAAGGATTTAAACAGTGCATTTCGATTTTAACAATGGGTTTCATTATGATTATAGGTCGAGAGATAGACAATCTAGTTTCCTTTGTTTCAAGTGGCCTGAATATTTGTGTTTGGGATTTTAGGCCATGTGCTGCAGCTTAGTCTGAGTAGACGAAACGAATTAAGATCACATTTGATCCTAATCTGATTCACCCTTCCCTCTCTTCTGTGTTCACAATCGCAGCTTCAATGAGCTCTACGCTGATCCAAAGTCTTCCACACACAAAAAGTTCCTTCACTGAGTTGCGACTAGTCATAAGATTGTTGGTGGCGAGTGCTTTGACCTCATTTGTGGTGGTGGTATTTACCAAAAACCAACAAAACACAAACCACACAGCCAAAGTTTTTGAACTGTCTAGATGTCCATGATACAGCCCATCACCTTGTCAAGGGAACATGATATAGTACAACTGGGTTCGGCAACAGGCGCCCCGCGGGACAAAATCGGGACGCATTATTTTTTTGGGGGCTCCCCAAATTATAGTCATAATGCATTATTCCTATCCATTTACTACATATCAAGAGTCATTCAAACATCTATCAGTTATGATCTTTACATTAAATATTGTCAGATTAATAACATAAGAGGCCTTATTAAAAAGTGTTTTATCAACTCATGAAATCTCCTGCTGCTGAAGTAAATTTAATCAGTTTAGCCTCCTGTGGTTAATTGTCAACATCATTAGTTCTGCTGAGCGTGAATGCAGCGCATTGTGCCAGCCAGGATTAGTAAAATTATTAATCACACTGACTTGTTCTGTTCCCTATCTGTCTGTCTATCTCTCTGTCTATCTGCCTGTCTCTCTGTATGTGTCATGACTTTACTTATTGTACCCTGCAAGTAACTGGATGTGCGCACACTACTTTAACATATTTATCATACTGACTTATGCTGTCTGTCTGTCTGTCTGTCTGTCTGTCTGTCTGCCTGTCTGCCTGTCTCGTCTGTCTGTCGCTCTGTCTGTCTGTCTGTCTGTGTCTCTCTGTCTCTCTGTCTGCCTGTCTCGTCTGTCTGTCGCTCTGTCTGTCTGTCTGTCTGTCTGTCTGTCTGTCTGTCTGTCTGTGTCTCTCTGTCTGTCTGTCTGTATGTCTGTCTCTCACTGTTAGATACATTATTGACTTGTAGTGCTCCCTATCTGTCTGTATTTCAGAGACGGAGGAGACCGAGGATGGCTCGGGCTACTCCTGCGTCATCGGCTCTGAGATCTACCTGGACGTCAGCTACCTGCACTACCTCTACAATGCCCGCCTGGGCATCAGCAGCTGTACCCGGGCCTGCCAGGTGTGGTCGGCCCCCTACGATGGAGAGGACCCCCCTCCAGAGGAGTACCAGCCCAGTGCCCTGGAGGAGGCAGGGGCCAGGGGGCGCCAAGCCCAGACGGTCAACCCCAAGAAGTCACATCCACATCCACGGCCTCATCCCCCCTGCCCGCCCCAGACCACAGACCCAGCCCCTACTAATCAACTAGAGCTGGAGTGGGACGATAGTTATGATGCCGGTCCGGTGGTGTCCCCCGAGGCTGCTGCTGCTGAGAGTAGTAGACCTCCACAGCCGCCTGCAGCCGAGCCACCCAAACACATCCAGGAGATGAGGAGGACTGCCATCATGCTGGTTAAGGGTTCCTACATAGAGGAGTCCGACTTCCAGGATGATGTCATGGTCTACGACCTTGTGGCAAAGAAGGACGCCCGCGATACTGTGGATCGGCGCAGACCCAGCAGGGAGACACAACCGGAATCTGAAATGGACTCAGAATTTAACCTTGAGGAGGACGATTTCAAAGAATCCAGTCTGCAGGAGAAGGATGAGGTCCCCCTCAGCAATGGCCTGAGTCTTCCACTCCATCCCACCAACATGGAGGTCACAAAGGGGTCAAAGGAGGTCAAAGGTCATGTTGCGGACCATAACTCCAACCTCCAGAGCCCCTCGGCTACTGAGGTGGGGGACGACCTCATGGGTCAGTATGAGGAGCTGATTCGTACGCTGGGCAGTGGCGAGGTCGGGGCTGAGACCGGGGGGAGCAGCCTTGTGAAAACGGCGGACAAAGAGTTCCGGAATCCTGTTGTCACCCCCATGGAGGAGGACGAGGTGGACTTCAGCTCCTTCTCTATGGATACGCCAGAGCTGGAGAAACAGCACTCGTCCCTGTTTGGGACCAAGCTCTGCAGTGGGAGCACTAGGAGTCATTCGGTGCCTTTTACAGGTAAGATAAAAACAACACTTTCTGAGAAATAAAAGCCTTAACTATTGTACATCAAGGTTTTGTACAATATCTTCACCAGGTTTGAAGGTCATCTCTCTAACACGTGTGAATAATTTGCTGAAGAATCACAACGTGGTGGCTCTTAGCCTTGGTTCTCTCTCTCTTCCTGTGTAGATTGAAGTTTTATCTGTCTTACTTGAAGGCTTATTCTTGATCTTTAACCAGGTTTGACAGTCTGAGTAAAGAATCTTTCTCTCTTCCTGTGTAGATTGAAGTTTTATCTGTCTTACTTTAAGGCTTATTCTTGATCTTTAACCAGGTTTGACAGTCTGAGTAAAGACTCTCTTTCTCTCTCCCTGTAGGGCCATTTGTCAGTGTGCTGTTGTCCCGTCTGGAGAACATGCTGGATAACTCTCTCCATGTCAACCTCCTGCTGACTGGTATACTGGCCCAGCTGGCTGCCTACCCCCAGCCTCTGCTGCAATCCTTCCTCCTCAACACCAACATGGTGTTCCAGCCCAGCGTACGCTCACTCTATCAGGTACAGAGAGTGTGTGTGTGTGTGTGACTGTGACTGTCACCAGCCAAGTGTCCGATCCCGCTCCTAGATTCCAATAATTCTGTCACTTTCAGTCTGTCTGAAACACAGTCCTACTGTTAAGATACTCACCATAGACACTGCAATGCACTCCTACTCAAAAGAGTGACACAACTCTCTCAGTAAACATTTCACTCAGTTCCATTTAGTAAGCATTAGAGGTGTAAAAACGTCCAAAAAAACACTGTTTGCTTTTCTCCATCAGCGCTCTGAGCTGTTTAAACCTCTGGAGACTAGACAGACAACCTGTTAGAAGTTAGAGAGGAGGGATCCGTTACGAATAGTATTAGTTAGAGAGGAGGTTATGAATACTATGGTTACGTCCCAAATGGCACCTTATCCCCTATATAATGCACTACTTTTAACCAGAGTCTTATGGACCCTGGTCAAAAGTGGTGCACTATATTAGGGGATAGGGTGCCATTTGAGACGCTAGGGGATAGGGTGCCATTTGAGACGCAGGCTATCTGCGAGCGTACACTTAATGTGTCAATGAAAACAGAGTTCATAATGGCTGTGAAACAAGTCTCTAGTGAGACGTTAACACCGTGTTTCTCTCTGCTGCTGGCTGATTCATGCATAATTGAATAGAGGATGTGTAAACAAGTAAATCAAAATGGAATGGGGCCGTTTGAAACCTCGCATTAAAGGGAATGTTTGGATGGGGATGAAAGGGGAAGGCGAGTTGTTGATGTACAAACACTGGGTACTTCATTTTCATTAGGGTCCAGATTAAAAGAGCTGGATTGTTTGTCATGGAGATGAATGCGGTTTGGTTCTCTCATCATCAGTGTGTCCTGTCTTGTTTAATGTCCTTGTTTTGTCTGGTTTATGGCTCTGGTTTTGTTTTCAATCATGTGAGATGCTTTTATGCAAAAGCTACCCGTTTTACACCTGATAGTGTGTATACATTGGGGAGAACAAGTATTTGATACACTGCCGATTTTGCAGGTTTTCCTACTTACAAAGCATGTAGAGGTCTGTAATTTGTATCATAGGTACACTTCAACTGTGAGAGACGGAATCTAAAACAAAAATCCAGAAAATCACATTGTATGATTTTTAAGTAATGAATTAGCATTTTATTGCATGACATAAGTATTTGATACATCAGAAAAGCAGAACTTAATATTTGGTACAGAAACCTTTGTTTGCAATTACAGAGATCATACGTTTCCTGTAGGTCTTGACCAGGTTTGCACACACTGCAGCAGGGATTTTGGCCCACTCCTCCATACAGACCTTCTCCAGATCCTTCAGGTTTCGGGGCTGTCGCTGGGCAATACGGACTTTCAGCTCCCTCCAAAGATTTTCTATTGGGTTCAGGTTTGGAGACTGGCTAGGCCACTCCAGGACCTTGAGATGCTTCTTACGGAGCCACTCCTTAGTTGCCCTGGCTGTGTGTTTCGGGTCGTTGTCATGCTGGAAGACCCAGCCACGACCCATCTTCAATGCTCTTACTGAGGGAAGGAGGTTGTTGGCCAAGATCTCGCGATACATGGCCCCATCCATCCTCCCCCTCAATACGGTGCAGTCGTCCTGTCCCCTTTGCAGAAAAGCATCCCCAAAGAATGATGTTTCCACCTCCATGCTTCACGGTTGGGATGGTGTTCTTGGGGTTGTACTCATCCTTCTTCTTCCTCCAAACACGGCGAGTGGAGTTTAGACCAAAAAGCTCTATTTTTGTCTCATCAGACCACATGACCTTCTCCCATTCCTCCTCTGGATCATCCAGATGGTCATTGGCAAACTTCAGACGGGCCTGGACATGGGCTGGCTTGAGCAGGGGGACCTTGCGTGCACTGCAGGATTTTAATCCATGACGGCGTAGTGTGTTACTAATGGTTTTCTTTGAGACTGTGGTCCCAGCTCTCTTCAGGTCATTGACCAGGTCCTGCCGTATAGTTCTGGGCTGATCCCTCACCTTCCTCATGATCATTGATGCCCCACGAGGTGAGATCTTGCATGGAGCCCCAGACCGAGGGTGATTGACCGTCAACTTGAACTTCTTCCATTTTCTAATAATTGCGCCAACAGTTGTTTCCTTCTCACCAAGCTGCTTGCCTATTGCCCTGTAGCCCATCCCAGCCTTGTGCAGGTCTACAATTTTATCCCTGATGTCCTTACACAGCTCTCTGGTCTTGGCCATTGTGGAGAGGTTGGAGTCTGTTTGATTGAGTGTGTGGACAGGTGTCTTGTATACAGGTAACAAGTTCAAACAGGTGCAGTTAATACAGGTAATGAGTGGAGAACAGGAGGGCTTCTTAAAGAAAAACTAACAGGTCTGTGAGAGCCGGAATTCTTACTGGTTGGTAGGTGATCAAATACTTATGTCATGCAATAAAATGCAAATTAATTACTTAAAAATCATACAATGTGATTTTCTGGATTTTTGTTTTAGATTCCGTCTCTCACAGTTGAAGTGTACCTATGATAAAAATTACAGACCTCTACATGCTTTGTAAGTAGGAAAACCTGCAAAATCGGCAGTGTATCAAATACTTGTTCTCCCCACTGTATCAATACTCTTGGCATCGAATACGTAAAGCGTATTGGCTTAATTCAGTCAAAACAAATGTAAACTTTCTTTGATAAGTCATCTTGCGCTGTGGAAATGCAATGATTGGATTCATTTTTCTCAATAGACCAATAAAATGTTTCCTGTGTGCAAAAAAAACAACGTAATTAAGCATGGTTACCTCATTGATCCACCATCTTGTTTCAATCTAAGCTCGCGAGATCAGGATAGTCGAACGAGACTAACTCATTGTAGCTTTAATAAAATATTTATCCTGTACTCTCCGTGCTCTGGCAGTAAAGTCTTCACACCCCTTTACTTTTTCCACATTTTGATGCGTTACAGCCTGAATTTAAAATGGATTAAATTGAGATTTTGTGTCACTGATCTACACAAAATACCCCATAATATCAAAGTGGAATTTTATTAGTAGAACATTTTCAAAATTAATAAAAAATTAAAAGCTGTATTGAGTCAATAAGTATTCAACCCCTTTGTTATGGCAAGCCTAAATAAGTTCAGGAGTATAAATGTGCTTAACAAATCACATAATAAGTTGCATGGACTCATTCTGTGTTCAATAATAGTGGTTAACATGATTTTTCAATGACTACCCCAAACATACAATTATCTGTAAGGTCCCTCAATCGAGTAATGAATTTCAAGCACAGATTCAAAGACCAGGGAGGTTTTTCAATGCCTCGCAAAGAAGGGCATTGATTGGTAGATCAAAAAAGCAGATGTTGAATATCCCATTGAGCATGGTGACGTTATTAATTAGGCTTTGGATGGTGTATCAATATACCCAGTCACTACAAAACTACAGGTGTCCTTCCTAACTCAGTTGCCGAAGAGGAAGGAAACTGCTCAGTGATTTCACAATGAGGCTAATGGTGATTTTAAAACAGTTACAGAGTTTAATGGTTGTGATATGAGAAGGCTGAGGATAGATCAACAACATTGTAGTTACTCCACAATACTAACCTAAATGACAGAGTAAAAAGAAAGAACCTTGTACAGAATAAAAAATATTCCAAAACATGCATTCTGTTTGCAACAAGACACTTAAGTTATACTGCAAAAAATGTGGCAAAGAAAGGAACATTTTGTCCTGAATACAAAGCGTTATGTTTGGGGCAAATTCGACTGAGTACCACTCTTCATATTTTCAAGCATGGTGGTGGCTGCATCATGTTATGGGTATGCTTGTCATCTGCAAGGACTAGGGAGTTTTTTAGGATAAAAATAAACGGAATACAGCTAAGCATAGGCAAAATCCTAGAGGAAAACCTGGTTCAGTCTTCTTTCCAACAGACACTGGGAGACTAATTCACCTTTTAGCAGGACAATTAAAAAAAACACAAGGCAAAATCTACACTGGAGTTGCTTACCAAGACGACATTGAATGTTCCTGAGTGGCCGAGTTACAGTTTTAACTTTAAATCGGTTTGAAAATCTATGGCAAGACTTGAAAATGACTTTCTAGCAATGATCAACAACTAACTTGACAGAGCTTGAATATTTTTTTAAATAATGGGCAAATATTGTACAATTCAGATGTGCAAAGCTCTTAGAGACTTACCCAGAAAGACTTCCAACTGTATTTGCTGCCAAAGGTGTTTCTAACATGTATTGTCTCAGTGGGTGAATACTTATCTAATCAAGATGTATTAGTGTTTTATTTTTCATATTTTTGTTTATAAATGTTAAAATTTTTCTTCCACTTTGACATTAGAGTATTTTCTGTAGATCGTTGACCAAAAATTACAATGAAATCAATTTTAATCCCACTTTGTAACACAACAAAATTTGGAAAAAGTGTGAATACTTTCTGAAGACACTGTATTTCCCTTAAAAATGCCTACTGTTCAATTACTGTCTGATGTTCTACTGATGTTACTATGTATGTGTTTCCATATCAGGTACTAGCCTCCCTTAAGAACCAGATAGAGCAGCAGGCCTCGACCAAGAAGGACTTCCCAGAGCTGATCACCTCCGCCCAGCACTGCCTCCTGGCCAGGGAGAGTTCACTCAAGGGTCAAGGTGAGACTTGATTGACTACAGTACCCATAATGCTCTGTACTACATATACAGTTTCATGTTAGTAAAGATGTTCTGAAGCTAACGTGATGGCTTCCCTGCAAGGATACATAAAGTGTTTATAACAACTGTATAACTGTGGACTGTTACTTACTGGTAGTATAAATGTTTTGTTTGAAGAGACGTTGTTCAATGTTGAACTTATTGTGAGTTATCCTATGATCATCATTAGAATGTAATTTAGGTCTGTTTTGTAGCTTATAGACATAGATAGCCAGGTCATTGAGATGAGAATAGAAATAGGCAAAGCTTCCAGAGGATTTGAGGCAATATCCTAGATCAGAAGACCAGTAATTAGCCATGTAATAACGCTGTTTTCTAATCGCTGCAATGCAATGAAGCACCACTGAAAGATTAAAACTGTATCTGTGCTTAATTTGTGATGTGTTTGGTTCCTCGAGGACTTAGAGAATATATTCAGCTTGGTCTTGTTGTGGGCATGAAGCACTGCAGCAATGGAGAAACAACTCAGGTCCTCCTGATGTTCTTCATCTCATACTTGTCTAGTCTACTGCATTCCCAATGGTTTCTCCCCTCCATTTTATCTGAGAACTTTCTCTCTGAGCAAGGAATGTATTGGTATGAGATTGCATGAGGTTTAAAAAGGAAAATGAGACTGATATAAAAGGGAGAATTTCTTCTTTCAAGTGGGCTAACATGAGCTTGCTACAACGTCCAACTGCAGTTAAATGTTACTTATCCTCTACAGATACAAACAGTGGAGACAGCAGTGAATGTTCCCCCCTGGAGGCAGGAAGGATGATGAAGAGCTCTCCTCCTCCCCAGCCCAAGACCATTTCCCTGGCCAGGACCGAGGTCTTCGCTACCGTCCTCTTCACAGAGTTCCTCAAAGAACTGGCGGCTATTGCACAGGAGCACTCCATACTATCGCACGTCCCTATGGAGGAGTAACGATATAATAACATTGTAATAATGTTATAATAACGTTATTATAATGTTTTAATAATGTTATGGTAATATTGTCTCACAGGGAAGGAGTGAGTGTCTGTCCCTGACTTGTTGTGTCCACTCGGGTCATTTTAAACGTTTTTTAAAATACTCTATGAAAATTGTTCATATTTTCCAGCACTACTTGATGAAGAAGACGATACCTCTTGGATTGATTCAATCGTCTTTAATCTCGCTCCCTGAGGTAGTTTTTAAATAGGGTTATATATATATTTGAGGCTAATATATTTTTCCAAACCAATATGTAAAAACGGTGGGCTCTGATGTACAGTAACACATAACTTACAGGAATATCTCACCCATTTTATGCATTTGCCGCTGATAGACTCATATGTATATGGCTCCGCCCTCAGAGAGTTGTATGCATAGGCCTATGTCACATCCAAGGAGCAGGTCATGTGATTTATAATAACTGACCTACTTTAAGCCTTTGGTGGAAGCCCTGCACCAACCAATACGAATGCTGAAATGGAAGTTTGGGGCTAATCAACCAAAGACTGAATAGAATGGAACAGGCTGAACGGAACAATGGGAAATCAATGATACACAAAGGATACATAATCTGTCCCTTTAGGCTTTTAGACATACAATATTGCATTCATAAACATCAGTGTACTGCTCTGGTTGCAACAGCCTCTCCAGTGACCAGCTCTAGTTGTCTTGTAGTGATGGCCACCATACAATGGGGACTTACTTATACGTGGCCTTACGGTGGTGCCGTGTCGACACCCTGGGATTGCATGCTGTACTGGATACAATCAGGAGCCTATTTTTCAGGATGTCTCCCTGCGGCGTATTCATCACTAAACAAATCACATTTTATTTGTCACGTGCTCCGTAAACGACAGGTGTAGACTAACAGTGAAATGCTTACTTACGGGCCCTTCCCATCAACACAGAGAGAAAGAAAATAGTGTAATAATAGAAATGTAATAATAAATACACAATGAGTAACTCTAACTTGGCTATAAACGCTAGGTACCAGTACCGAGTACACTAGCAGCAGCACAATATACTCTACGGGTTAGCGTGTTTGTGTCAAAGTGGGATGCTAGTGGGAATCACATTCATCTCATACTTACTTTAAGAGTTGTTGTACACCATGGCATTCACTAATGTTATGTATCTGGTGGTCATTGTTGTTCAAAGGAGAGGCCTAGTAATTTAGACTTCTATCAAGGTCACTGTACAAAACAAGTTTCCTTGACGCTAAATCAAAGACCTGCTTTGTTCAATAGACATATTTTAATTATGTTATTATGTTTTCAATGCACATTAGATATTCAAGTTAGAAGTAGTTTTTTCAATTTAGGGGTGTACTTAAGGACACTGGGGTCTTCTGACGTCAATTCCCAATACTGCAGTTAACTCCATTTCCCATGGTGCACCAGGTCCTGTCCACTGAATGCACATTATTTATAATGAAATCACTCTAAAAGGAGCTTTCCATATCAGGGTGATGCACTCAATGTTTGTGTCCAAAACGGCACGTTATTTCCTATGTAGTGCACTACTTTTGACTACTGAAATGGTCAAATGTAGTGCACTAAATGGGGTACTGGGGCCATTTGGGAAGCCCTCAATGTCTTAGCCTTATTTTAGTACTGTATGTATATTCTTGTAAAAACATTTTCAAAGAAACAGCACACTATGCAAATCATTATTGATATTTGAGGTATAAGAGTACTTTATTGTGTTTTGTTTTCTAATGGGGATGGGTATTTAATACATAATGTCACAATAATGTAACTGTTTTGTAGAGAGAGGTTCTATTGCCATATTTTTTCACAGAAGTTGTAACTTCAGTTGTTCTGTTTTCTCATTGCTGTGCTTTGTATTAGGGAATGCATGTTTCTTGTATGTTTGGGAAGATTGGAATACATCACTGTTGGTTGGTTCATTGATGATTGGGCATATTCATTTTAGCATTGAGTGTTGGCCAACTCTCACACAGCAGAGGAAGACATGGGTAGCCTGAAATCCAAGCTGAAATGCTCAATTTCACCATTGTTTAAGTTTGAATTCCAGGCTAAGACACGGTCTACCATTAGCAACAAATAAGTTGCTTTGATTTTAATTTACTTTGATTTTAAGGTTTTGATTTCAACCAAGGAGGTATTTTGTGACAATGCCTGTCCCTATTAAATTGGTGTGTTAGGGCAGAACTACCTACAAATTGGTGCCTGAATTTTGATTGAATTTCCTCTTGTTGCCTACAGCGTCTACTCTGGGCTAAGCATGGTCATGTTCAGTAGGCACAAAACAGAGCTTATCCAAATAGAAATGCTCTTTTTTTGTTTTCTGTTGCAAAACTTTTTCCTACGGTGCGTCCTAATGAACATTACCCAGGGGATGAATGTGGATGCAGCTGCAAAGGCAAAAATACCACGGTCTGCTTGAACTAGTCCACGAACTGGGCCGATGGACAGCTATGGAACCCATCATTTCTTGCCATTGCTAAATTTGGTTATATACTCCATCCATATTTTCTTGTAGTAGAATGTTGTGTGGAGCACATTTATTTCAACCAAATTTAGAGGCACAGTTCTCTTCAGTTGCATAGAGGTTTCATTCCAAAGACAATTAGTCAGTTTCTCCCTTCCTACAACTATTAGCATCCATTTTAGATGTCAGTGATGACCAAGACCTTGTCAGGTTACTCCAGTGTATATTATTCTGTTTGTCATTGAAGTCAGAGGCTCCAAGGCATGATTATTTTAATAAAGACATTTCTTGTCCAATGAAAACATGTATTAGTGTATTCTTTCTCTATAATACGTTTTTATTGAAGAACAGATAAACAAATACTATGTCATGTGTTTTGACTTTTGACAGCTTCACTACCAAACAAAAAATGTGGGCACAATCAAAATTGGACAAGATCAGGACAAAGGCTGCATGTTAGAACCAGGTATAAACAGGGCGAGAGGGGATTTTTTACTAAATGAGGCAAGTGGAGTCCACTGCACAAACCATCCAAAACACAACCACCTCTGGGCGAAAGAAGAGGAAGACAAAATGTCTATTTTCGCTTTACCTCAGCAAAGGTAAAGTAAGATGCAAAGCACAGGGAAAACACATTTTTCCTTCCTCTTCTTTCGCCCAGAGGTGGTTGTGTTTTGGATGGTTTGTTCAGTGGACTCCACTTGCCTCATTTAGTAAACAATACCCTCTCTAGCCCTGTTTATACCTGGTTCTATCATGCAGCCTTTGTCCTGATCTTGTCCAATTTTGATTGTGCCCACATTTTTTTGGACGATTAAAAGACTCATTGTGATGAGATCCAAGTGTAAAACGGACAAGATCAGGACGAATATTAACAGCAGGTATAAACAGGGCTTCTGACAGCCTTTCATCCAGTGACCCAGCTTCTGTTCAAAACTAGGTCATCTTCACAGGCACTCAAATAGAAGCCAGCCACAAAACCCTGTATTTTCTTTATCAAGAAGTCCAATTGTGTTATGTACAATACCTCTTATATAGGTCACTACATACGGCATTCAATAGAAACAAAGGGGGATGAATGGGAGGCAAATACCTACATTACAAGAACTCACATGCACACAGCCAGCCAGTACTGAATTACCGTGATTTGACAAACCCAATATTCAAGCCATCTGAATGTAAAGAGATGCATAACTCTAGAGAGCCAAGCACAGAAGGTTAACGGATAGAGAAAACGCCAATATGTCTCAGTATTGCAGGTTACAGTATGTATCTCCTTCACTTGACAGCCACAAGGTGGCGCTTACTCATGACTACTTCCTCTCTCCCCTCTGACTGAACACTGAACTCTAAATCATTCCTAATCCATTTTAGAGGGAGTATCAGGAGGTGATACATTGCATATAGTACTTCTGTCCTCCGTTGCTCTCCTGATTTATTCCAGTGCTGCCAGACGACAGTGATAAAAACAGCAAGATGAATTCTGGGACGACTCCCAAACCGCCTGGTAATGGGCCATACCATTATTAGCTGTGATCTGCCAATGGTGGGTTCAGAGTGTTCCAAACTGCAATCAGATTCCGGAATGTCTCTGCTTAAAGTGTGATTATCATGCCATTCACTTGACAGTTTTAGATGAAGTGTGTGTTTGGGAGGGGATAAGAGTGCACACTCCGAATGAGAATTATAATATATTTATGACCTTTTGTACACATAAAGTTACAATACAACTGCAACAACTTAAAGGCGGTTACGGTGCCAGAAGACAACATGACAGACAGTTGATTTAGCAACAATAATCCTCTTGACCAGAGGACATGATAACTATGATGAAGCCATAAGGATGTCATGTTTGCTGCCTCTTGGACCAGTTTGATATTCCACCAGGCATATAAAGGTTGAGGCAGTCACAGTGGCCATAGACAGTGGTAGTTATCCCTCAGGAGGTCTTCTCCTCCAGGATGGCCCGTACCAGGACTGGGTCAGCCCTGCCTTTAGTCTCCTTCTGGACCAGACCCATGAGCTTGTTCAGAACCTTCTTGTTCCCACCGCGGATGGCTTGGACCTGTAGGGGGAACAGTAAAAGCAGCGTAAGTAACAAATACTTAAGTTTGCATTTCATTTATTGATCATTCAACAGGAACAAGACTGGCTCCTAGCAAAAAGTCGATGAGCATGTCATGAAAGCTAAACAAGATCAGAACACAACATAGCTTGGCAATATAGTGTACTCGTATCAGACACGAGTCATACGCAAGGCGCAATCCATTCTGGACAAGACAAGAGGAATACCTATGTAAGAATGCTGTTCAAAAATCAAATCAAATGTATTGGTCACATACACTTGGTTAGCAGATGTTATTGCGAGTGTAGTGAAATGCTTGTGCTTCTAGTGACTACAGCTCAGCCTTCAACACCATAGTACCCGCCAAGCTCATCATTAAGCTCGGGGCCCTGGGTCTGAACCCTGCCCTGTGCAACTGGGTCCTGGACTTCCTGACGGGTCGCCCCCAGGTGGTGAAGGTAGGAAACAACACCTCCACTTTGCTGATCCTCAACACAGCGGCACCAGAAGGGTGCGTGCTCAGCCCCCTCCTGTACTCCCTGTTCACCCATGACTGCGTGGCCACGCACGCCTCCAACTCAATCATCAAGTTTGCAGACGACACAACAGTAGTTGGTCTGAATACCAACAACAACGAGACAGCCTACAGGGAGGAGGTGAGGGCTCTGGAGGAGTGGTGCCAGGAAAATAACCTGTTCCAGTACTAGTCAAAAGTTTTAGAACACCTACTCATTCCATGGGTTTTTCTTTATTTTTTATTATTTTCTACATTGTAGAATAATAGTGAAGACATCAAAACTATGAAATAACACATATGGAATCATGTAGTAACCAAAAAAGTGTTAAACAAATCAAAATATATATATTCTTCAAAGTAGCCACCCTTTGCCTTGATTACAGCTTTGCACACACTTGGCATTCTCTCAACCAGCTTCATGAGGTAGTCACCTGGAATGCATTTCAATTAACAGGTGTGCCTTGTTAAAAGTTAATTTGTGGAATTTATTTTCTTCTTAATGCGTTTGAGGCAATCAGTTGTGTTGTGACAAGGTAGGGGTGGTATACAGAAGATGGTATTTTACCAAATAGGGCTAAGTCCATATTATGGCAAGAACAGATCAAATAAGCAAAGAGAAAGGCAGTCCATCATTACTTTAAGACATGAAGGTCAGTCAATACGGAACATTTTAAGAACTTTGAAAGTTTCTTCAAGTGCAGTCGCAAAAACCATCAAGCACTATGATGAAACCGGCACTCATGAGGACCGCCACAGGAAAGGAAGACCCAGAGTTACCTCTGCTTCAGAGGATTAACTGCACCTCAGATTGCAGCCCAAATAAATGCTTCATAGAGTTCAAGTAACAGACACATCTCAACATCAACTGTTCAGAGGAGACTGTGTGAATCAGGCCTTCATGGTTGAATTGCTGCAAAGAAACCACTACTAAAGGACACCAATAAGAAGAAGAGACTTGCTTGGGCCAAGAAACATGTGCAATGGACATTAGACCGGTGGAAATCTGTCCATTGATCTGATGAGTCCAAATCTGTGATTTTTGGTTCCAACCGCCGTGTCTTTGTGAGACGCAGAGTAGGTGAACGGATGATCTCCGCATGTGTGTTTCCCACTGTGATGCATGGAGGAGGAGGTGTGATGGTGTGGGGTTGCTTTGCTGGTGACACTGTCGGTGATGTATTTAGAATTCAAGGCACACTTAACCAGCATGGCTACCACAGCATTCTGCAGCGATACGCCATCCCATCTGGTTTGTGCTTAGTGGGACTATCATTTCTTTTTCAACAGGACAATGACCCAAAACACATCTCCAGGCTGTGTAAGGGCTATTTGACCAAGAAGGAGAGTGATGGAGTGCTGCATCAGATGACCTGGCCTCCACAATCACCCGACCTCACCCCAATTGAGATGGTTTGGGATGAGTTGGACCACAGAGGGAAGGAAAAGCAGCCAACAAGTGCTCAGCATATGTGGGAACTGTTGGAGAAGCATTCCAGGTGAAGCTGGTTGGAGAATGCCAAGAGTGTGCAAAGCTGTCATCAAGGCAAAGGGTGGCTACTTTGAAGAATATATATATTTTGATTTGTTTAACACTTTTTTGGTTACTACATGATTCCATATGTGTTATTTCATAGTTTTGATGTCTTCACTATTATTCTACAATGTAGAAAATAGTAAAAATAAAGAAAAACCCTGGAATGAGTAGGTGTGTCCAAACTTTTGACTGGTACTGTACACATCACTGACAATCTGAAATGGTCCACCCACACAGACAGTGTGGTGAAGAAGGTGGTTGAAGACATTTGGTTTGGCCCCTAAGACCCTCACAAACTTTTACAGATGCACAATTGAGAGCATCCTGTCGGGCCGTATCACCGCCTGGTACGGCAACTGCACTGCCCGCAACCGCAGGGCTCTCCAGAGGGTGGTGCGGTCTGCCCAACGCATCACCGGTTGCACACTGCCTGCCCTCCAGGACACCTACAGCACCCGATGTCACAGGAAGGCCAAAAAGATAATCAAGGACATCAACATCCCGAGCCACGGCCTGTTCACCCCGCTACCATCCAGAAGGCGAGGTCAGTACAGGTGCATCAAAGCTGGGACAGAGAGACTGAAAAATAGCTTATATCTCAAGTCCATCAGACTGTTAAATAGCCATCACTAGCCGGCTACCACCCGGTTACTCAACCCTGCACCTTCGAGGCTGCTGCCCTATAAACATAGACATGGAATCACTGGTCACTTTAATAATGGAACACTAGTCACTTTCAATGTTTACATACTGCTTTACTCATTTCATATGTATATACAGTTGAAGTCGGAAGTTTACATACACTTAGGTTGGAGTCATTAAAACTTGTTTTTCAACCACTCCACAAATTTCTTGTTAACAAACTATAGTTTTGGCAAGTCGGTTAGGACATCTACTCTGTGCATGACACAAGTCATTTTTCCAACAATTATTTATTTACAGACAGATTATTTCACTTATAATTCACTGTATCACAATTCCAGTGGGTCAGAAGTTTACATACACTAAGTTGACTGTGCCTTTAAACAGCTTGGAAAATTCCAGAAAATGATGTCATGGCTTTAGAAGCTTCTGATAGGCTAATTGACATCATTTGAGTCAATTGGAGGTGTACCTGTGGATGTATTTCAAACTCAGTGCCTCTTCTTACTCATGGGAAAATCCTCAGCCAGACCTCAGAAAAAAATTGTAGACCTCCACAGAGTCTGGTTCATCCTTGGGAGCAATTTCCAAACGCCTGAAGGTACCACGTTCAGACAATAGTATGCAAGTATAAACACCATGGGACCACGCAGCCGTCATACCACTCAGGAAGGAGAGGCGTTCTGTTTCCTAGAGATGAACGTACTTTGGCGCGAAAAGTGCAAATCAATCCCAGAACAACATCAAAGGACCTTGTGAAGATGCTGGAGGAAACAGGTACAAAAGTATCTATATCCATAGTAAAACGAGTCCTATAAATCGACATAACCTGAAAGGCCACTCAGCAAGGAAGAAGCCACTGCTCCAAAACCACCATAAAAAAGCCAGTCTACGGTTTGCAACTGCACATGGGGACAAAGATCGTACTTTTTGGAGAAATGTCCTCTGGTCTGATGAAACAAAAATAGAACTGTTTGGCCATAATGACCATCGTTATGTTTGGAGGAAAAAGGGGTTGGCTTGCAAGCCGAAGAACACCATCCCAACCGTGAAGCACGGGGGTGGCAGCATCATGCTGTGGGGGTGCTTTGCTGCAGGAGGGACTGGTGCACTTCACAAAATAGATGGCAACATGAGGAAGGAAAATTATGTGGATATATTGAAGCGACATCTCAAGACATCAGTCAGGAAGTTAAAGCTTGGTCACAAATGGGTCTTCCAAATGCACAATGACCCCAAGCATACTTCCAAAGTTGTGGCAAAATGGCTTAAGGACAACAAAGTCAAGGTATTGAGTGGCCATCACAAAGCCCTGACCTCAATCCTATAGAAAATGTGTGGGCAGAACTGAAAAAGCGTGTGCGAGCAAGGAGGCCTAGAAACCTGACTCAGTTACACCAGCTCTGTCAGGAGAAATGGGCCAAAATTCACCCAACTTATTGTGGGAAGCTTGTGAAAGGCTACCTGAAACATCTGACCCAAGTTAAACAATTTGAAGGCAATGCTACCAAATACTAATTGAGTGTATGTAAACTTCTGACCCACTGGGAATGTGATGAAAGAAATAAAAGCTGAAATAAATAATTCTCTCTACTATTATTCTGACATTTCACATTCTTAAAATAAAGTGGTGATCCTAACTGACCTAAGACAGGGAATTTTTACTAGGATTAAATGTCAGGAATTGTGGAAAAACTGAGTTTAAATGTATTTGGCTAAGGTGTATGTAAACTTCCGACTTCAACTGTACTGTATTCTATTTTACTGTATTTTAGTTAATGCCACTCCGACATCGCTCGTCCTAATATTTATATATTTCTCAATTCCATTCTTTTACTTTTAGATGTGTGTATTGTTGTGAATTGTTAGATACTACTGCACTGTTGGAGCTAGGAACACCAGCATTTTGCTACACCCACAATACCATCTGCTAAATATGTGTATGTGACCAATAGAATTTGATTCGGAAGGACCCCCAGCATCCCATTAGATGAATTTCTGTTGCTTCCCTCATAGCAGAGACACAGACTCCCTAAGTTTAAAATGAATAGCCCAAAACTCTCCTTCATTCCAGCAGCTATCAGCTTTCTCAATAAGTTGTAGTACTGTAAGGTATGGAACGACTCTATTCATGCCTGCTTTAGAGGTCTACTACTTCCTGTCTACATATTGCTGTATATATTGTGTTGTGAATATTTATTGTTGTGTTCATTGTGTTTTTACTATGTGCTGCTGGGGGGCAGCTCTTGCCCAGGGAGGTCTCACCTGGTCTGGGTGTGAGTCTACCACCTTCTGGCAAATCCTGTGGATCTCTGTGCTGTCGTTGACCATCCCCAGGTCCTGCTCCTTGACGATCTGCTGGGCCGTTTTACCTGGGGTCTTCCACAGCTCCTGGAACACCTGTATGGAGCAACGACACACTCAGGTTAAACCCCAATCGAAAATTATACATATACACTGAGTAAACAAAACATTAAGGACACCTTCCTAATATTGAGTTGTGCAACAGCCACAATTCGTCAGGCATGGACTCTACAAGGTGTCGAAAGAGTTCCACAGGGATGCTGGCCCATGTTGACTCCAATGCTTCCCACAGTTGTGCCAAGTTGGCTGGATGTCTTTTGGGTGGTGGATCATTCTTGATACACACGGGAAACTGTTGAGTGTGAAAAACCTAGCGGCTTTGCAGATCTTGACACAAACCGGTGCGCCTGGCACCTACTACCATACCCCGTTTAACGGCATTTAAAATCGGTTGTCTTGCCCATTCACCCTCTGAAGGCTTAAAAATCCTTCTTTAACCTGTCTCCTCCCCTTCATCTACACTGATTGAATTGGATTTAACAAGTGACATCAATAAAGGATCATAGCTTTCACCTGGTCAGTCTATGTCATGGAAAGAGCAGGTGTTCATAATGTTTTGTACACTCAGTGTTGTAACACATATGGACTTTGCATTAAATGTTTTGGATGTTATGCCATTGTCTTCTCTCTCACCTGCTTGGCGACAGAAGAAGAGATTTGTCCATTCTCCTGGAGATTCAGTAGCTGGGCTAGAGCTTGAGGAGAGATCGGACTGAGAGCGGGAGAGACAGATATGAGAGAGATCGGGAGAGAGAGAAGAGAGAGATAAAGCACAGGAGATGTCATTAGGCCCAGTCTATCCTCTCCTGTGTGACGGTGTCTATCTACCCCGGAGTCACTGTGCTTATAATGAGAGGCTATTTAGCCCTGTCCCTCTCTGTGACAGCCCAGTACCACCTAGAGGGTACATGATCATCAGTGCTGTCTCCATTCACTGAGTCAGACACACAGCAGAGCATCGCACCAGAGACACACAGTCACACACTGACTAAGTTATGAACGGAAATGTGGCGAAACAAACAAACACATGAATCCACACAGTCAACATCCACTCTCACTTTTTTTCAAATGATAAAGGCACACAAACTCCAACCCATCCACTAGTTCTCAGATAAAGACATAAAACAAACACATACTTTACTCTGTTTGTTCACAGTCTTAGAACAGTGGAGTGTAGGATAAAAACAGTAAACTCAAAACACTTTCAGCTTATTCCCCAGATATATTCTCTATTCACATTTACCGACTGCCATAGTAATAACAGAAGGTACCAACATGAAGATAGATAGGAAACTTATCGGGGAAAGAAACACATAAATGATGCTTCCTGTCTGTAAGTGATTTCAGGCCTCAATCTAGCCAAGATAGTGGATCCTGAGATAAGATCTACAACATGGGGTTTGAAGTCAACGCAAGACTGAAAGAGTAGGACAAAAAGGAGAAGGAGGAGGAAGTGGAGGACAGAAAACGTGATAGGAGGAAAGGGGGAGGAGGAAGAAGATGGTCAAACAAGATGAAGGATGTAGAGGAAGAAATGATAGGGGTGAGGTGGAGGAGAGGAGAAAGAGATTGAATGAGGCTAGAGTAGGACACAGAGGAAGAGGACGACAACAAAGAGTGTTTCTCACCTCTGGCTGACACTCAGGTTCTGTTGATGGAGGAGGCCCTGCAGCTCGTTCATCACCCAGCCAATCACCTTTCTTGGCCCAGCCTTGGTCTCCCTGGCGACGGCCTCAAAGTAGTCCATCAGCCCGTCCTCATTCTACAACAGGAGACCCAATGGAACACACTCAATAATACTGTATATGCACACACACCACTGTCTACTGCGCCCTGCTGGACAGAGGCAGAAGTGCAGACAGGGTAACTGGCTAAGCAAGAATAGGTTACTTTGGGTAGTTATTACATTGAGAGACAGTGAGGGTTTGTGAGGGAGAGTAAAATGGAGAGATAAAGGAAGAGGGTGAGAGAAGTGGAGCAGAAACGAGTGCCAGAAAGTGGGAGGGAGAGAGACAGACAGGAAGACATAAGAAGAAAGAGAGATGGAGAGAGAAACCTACCTACCATTACTATAATTCACTTGCTCAGTTGTACATTAACAGACACACCTACATACTGTAGTGGTCACTCACCACCAGAGTGAAGCTGTGTTCGGGGAGGATGCCGTAGGTCTCCACCAGCCTCTGCCTCCTGACGCTGGGCAGCTCCGGCAGCCTCTCCCTCACCTCCTCCAGAACCACCACCTGGCTGGGGGCAACACCAGGGGGGGCTGTAGAGCACGACTCGTACACCATCAGAGGAGGCAGGTTGGGCTCCGGCATGAACCTGGAGGGAGGGGGAGGGGGGAGAGGGGAGGGGAGTGAGTAAAGTGAGAGAGAGAAGGGATGCAGCTTAAGCCCCACCCTCTTCAACATGTATATCAACGAATTGGCGAGGGCACTAGAACAGTCTGCAGCATCCGGCCTCACCCTACTAGAATCTGAAATCAAATGTCTACTGTTTGCTGATGATCTGGTGCTTCTGTCCCCAACCAAGGAGGGCCTACAGCAGCACCTAGATCTTCTGCACAGATTCTGTCAGACCTGGGCCCTGACAGTACATCTCAGTAAGACAAAAATAATGGTGTTCCAAAAAAGGTCCAGTTGCCAGGACCACAAATACAAATTCCATCTAGACACTGTTGCCCTAGAGCACACAAAAAAACGATACATACCTCGGCCTAAACATCGGCACCACAGGTAACTACCACAAAGCTGTGAACGATCTGAGACAAGGCAAGAAGGGCCTTCTATGCCATCAAAAGGAACATAACATTTGACATACCAACTAGGATCTGGCTAAAAAAACTTGAATCAGTTATAGAACCCATTGCCCTTTATGGTTGTGAGGTTGGGGTCCACTCACCAACCAAGAATTCACAAAATGGGACAAACACCAAATTGAGACTCTGCATGCAGAACTCTGCAAAAAATATCCTCAGTGTACAACGCAAAACACTAAATAATGCATGCAGAGCAGAATTAGGCCGATACCCGCTAATTATCAAAATCCAGAAAAGCGCTGTTAAATTCTACAACCACCTAAAAGGAAGCAATTCCCAAACCTTCCATAACAAAGCCATCACCTACAGAGAGATGAACCTGGAGAAGAGTCGCCTAAGTAAGCTGGTCCTGGGGCTCTGTTCACAAACACAAACAGACCCCACAGAGCCCCAGGACAGCAACACAATTAGACCCAACCAAATCATGAGAAGACAAAAAGATAATTACTTGACACATTGGAAATAATTAACAAAAAAACAGAGCAAACTAGAACTCCATTGTAAATACAACCTATATTTATGTTTATTTATTTTCCTTTTTGTACTTTAACTATTTGCACATCATTATAACACTGTATATAGACATAATGACATTGTTTACTGTTAATTTTCTATTTCACTTTTGTTTATCTATTTCACTTGCTTTGGCAATGTAATCATATGTTTCCCATGCCAATAAAGCCCTTAAATTGAAATTGAATTGAGAGAGAGAGAAACTCATTACTATCTACACAGAGACAGAGAGAGAGAGAGAAAAACAGAGGGAGAGAGAGAGAGACGCGTTACGATATACAGTGGCTTGCGAAAGTATTCACCCCCCTTGGCATTTTTCCTATTTTGTTGCCTTACAACCTGGAATTAAAATGGAGTTTGGTGGGGGTTTGTTTCATTTGATTTACACAACATGCTTACCACTTTGAAGATGCAAAATATTTTTTTGGGTGAAACAAACAATAAATAACACAAAAAAAAAAAGAAAACTTGAGCGTGCATAACTATTCACCCCCCCCAAAGTCAATACTTTGTAGAGCCACCTTTTGCAGCAATTACAGCTGCAAGCCTCTTGGGGTACAGTGAGGGGGAAAAGTATTTGATCCCCTGCTGATTTTGTACGTTTGCCCACTGACAAATAAATGATCAGTCTATAATTTTAATGGTAGGTTTATTTGAACAGTGAGAGACAGAATAACAAACAAAAAAATACAGAAAAACGCATGTCAAAAATGTTATAAATTGATTTGCATTTTAATGAGGGAAAGAAGTATTTGACCCCCTCTCAATCAGAAAGATTTCTGGCTCCCAGGTTTCTTTTATACAGGTAACGAGCTGAGATTAGGAGCACACTCTTAAAGGGAGTGCTCCTAATCTCAGTTTGTTACCTGTATAAAAGACACCTGTCCACAGAAGCAATCAATCAATCAGATTCCAAACTCTCCACCATAGCCAAGACCAAAGAGCTCTCCAAGGATGTCAGAGACAAGATTGTAGACCTACACAAGGCTGGAATGGGCTACAAGACCATCGCCAAGCAGCTTGGTGAGAAGGTGACAACAGTTGGTGAGATTATTCGCAAATGGAAGAAACACAAAAGAACTGTCAATCTCCCTCGGCCTGGGGCTCCATGCAAGATCTCACCTCGTGGAGTTGCTATGATCATGAGAACGGTGAGGAATCAGCCCAGAACTACACGGGAGGATCTCGTCAATGATCTCAAGGCAGCTGGGACCATAGTCACCAAGAAAACAATTGGTAACACACTACGCCGTGAAGGACTGAAATCCTGCAGTGCCCGCAAGGTCCCCCTGCTCAAGAAAGCACATATACAGGCCCGTCTGAAGTTTGCCAATGAACATCTGAATGAATCAGAGGAGAACTGGGTGAAAGTGTTGTGGTCAGATGAGACCAAAATGGAGAACCTCCTTCCTACAGCCAGAGCATTGAAAATGGGTCGTGGATGGGTATTCCAGCATGACAATGACCCAAAACACACGGCCAACGCAACAAAGGAGTGGCTCAAGAAGAAGCACATTAAGGTCCTGGACTGGCCTAGCCAGTCTCCAGACCTTAATCCCATAGAAAATCTGTGGAGGGCGCTGAAGGTTCGAGTTGCCAAACGTCAGCCTCGAAACCTTAATGACTTGGAGAAGATCTGCAAAGAGAAGTGGGACAAAATCCCTCCTGAGATGTGTGCAAACCTGGTGGCAAACTACAAGAAACGTCTGACCTCTGTGATTGCCAACAAGGGTTTTGCCACCAAGTACCAAGTCATGTTTTGCAGAGGGGTCAAATACTTACTTCCCTCATTAAAATGCAAATCAATTTATAAAAATTTTGACATGCGTTTGTATGGATTTTTTTGTTGTTATTCTGTCTCTCACTGTTAAAATAAACCTACCATAAAAATTATAGACTGATCATGTCTTTGTCAGTGGGCAGACGTACAAAATCAGCAGGGGATCAAATACTTTTTCCCCCTCACTGTATGTCTCTATAAGCTTGGCACATCTAGCCACTGGGATTTTTGCCCATTCTTCAAGGCAAAACTGCTCCAGCTCCTTCAAGTTGGATGGGTTCCGCTGGTGTACAGCAATCTTTAAGTCATACCACAGATTCTCAATTGGATTGAGGTCTGGGCTTTGACTAGGCCATTCCAAGACATTTCAATGTTTCCCCTTAAACCTCTCGAGTGTTGCTTTAGCAGTATGCTTAGGGTCATTGTCCTGATGGAAGCTGAACCTCCGTCCCAGTCTCAAATCTCTGAAAGAATTTCCCTGTATTTAGCGCCATCCATCATTCCTTCAATTCTGACCAGTTTCCCAGTCCCTGCCGATGAAAAACATCCACACAGCATTAGGCTGCCACCACCATGCTTCACTGTGGGGATGGTGTTGTCGGGGTGATGAGAGGTGTTGGGTTTGCGCCAGACATAGCGTTTTCCTTGATGGCCAAAAAGCTCAATTTTAGTCTCATCTGACCAGAGTACCTTCTTCCATATGTTTGGGGTGTCTCCCACATGCCTTTTGGCGAACACCAAACATGTTTGCTTATTTTTTTCTTTAAGCAATGGCTTTTTTCTGGCCACTCGTCCATAAAGCCCAGCTCTGTGGAGTGTACGGCTTAAAGTGGTCCTATGGACAGATCCTCCAATCTCCGCTGTGGAGCTTTGCAGCTCCTTCAGGGTTATCTTTGGTCTCTTTGTTGCCTTTCTGATTAATGCCCTCCTTGCCTGGTCCGTGAGTTTTGGTGGGCGGCCCTCTCTTGGCAGGTTTGTTGTGATGCAATATTCTTTAAATTTTTTAATTATGGATTTAATGGTGCTCCGTGGGATGTTCAAAGTTTCAGATCTTTTTTTATAACTCAACCCTGATCTGTACTTATCCACAACTTTGTCCCTGACCTGTTTGGAGAGCTCCTTGGTCTTCATGGTGCCTGTTGCTTGGTGGTGCCCCTTGCTTAGTGGTGTTGCAGACTCTGGGGCCTTTCAGAACAGGTGTATATACACTGAGATCATGTGACAGATCATGTGACACTTAGATATAGCAACCGGTTGATATCTAACTAATTATGTGACTTCTGAAGGTAATTGGTTGCACCAGATCTTATTTAGGGGCTTCATAGCAAAGGGGGTGAATACATATGCACGCACCACTTTTCCATTATTTATTTTTTTGAATTTTTTGAAACAAGTTATTTTTTCCATTTCACTTCACCAATTTGGACTATTTTGTGTTTGTCCATTACATGAAATCCGAATAAAAATCAATTTAAATTACAGGTTGTAATGCAACAAAATAGGAAAAATGCCAAGGGGGATGAATACTTTTGCAAGGCACTGTACAAAGACAGAGAGAGACACTCATTACTATCTACAGAGAGAGAGCGAGAGAGAAACTCATTATCTACAGAGAGAGAGAGAGAGAGTGTAATGTTGTGAGTGTAATGTTTACTGTTAATTTTTATTGTTTATTTCACTTTTGTTTATTATCCATTTCACTTTCTTTGGCAATGTTAGCATATGTTTCCCATGCCAATAAAGCCCTTAAATTAAAATAGAATTGAGAAGAAAAGAGAGAGAGGGGAGGGGCAAGGTATAGAGAAGAGAGGAGAGGTGGCAGTGCATGTGTGACAGCGGGAGCACCCAGAGCAAGCAGGGTTAAAGACAACAGAGGAGAGAGGGAGCGAGAGAGAGAGGGAGGAGTAAGATAAGAGAAAATACAGAGGGAGCTGTTATCAGCAGTAGAGAAAGATAAGAGCTGGCTGTATCTCTGCAGGCCTCTTAGACGGCACAGTGTCACACGGTCAGACAGAGAGGGGTGTCTCCTCTACACACACACAATTGTGTGACAGCATCGCACGCATCCTCACCGTCACAATCCTTGCTAACTGACGTGTAAGGGCCGTGGGGTGGCGCAAGTTTATCGGTATGTCCATCTACTGAGCCCCTAGCCACGATGACCTCTCTCCTCTCCTCTCTTTCCTGTCTCGCTCCGTCTCTTCTCTCGATTCAGGCCCTACAGCAGTGGTGATCGTAGAATACCACACAGCATGCTGGAGGCTGAGCTGCTATAACATACTGAAGTGAATATGAGATGTACTCACCTATAGTCCTGAAGGCCCTCCTTATCTCTCATTGGAATGGTGTGACTGTAAAACAGAGGGACACGTGTTATGGCTTTGAGGTACTGTATGTGTTGATAGTGTTTGCTCGTTATAACAGTTACTACGACAGATTGTTCATGTTGAAGAGGCTGTAACTATGGGCGAGGGCCACAGGTGTGAGGTGTGGGGCCCCCAGTCATTCTGTGTATTTCTGGACCATGCCCTGAAAGGCCCTCTGCTCCTTTGCTGTCAAACACACTGTCAGGCCCCATGCACACGCGCACGTGCGCACACACACACACACACACACACACACAGTCATGGGAGGGTGTTACAGGCAGGTTGCCGTTTATTGTCATGAGTCTTGTCCTGGAGGCAGAACTGAGCGATGTTCCCTTAGATATGCCAGCTACAAAGTCAACATTTGCTTTTTGTTCTTCATTTAAGGTTAGGGTTAGGCATTAGGATATTAGCAGTGTGGTTAAATTTAGGGTTAGGTTTAAAATCTGATTTCATGACTGTGCCAGCTATTGACCGCTCTGCAGAGCTGCCTCCAGTACAGGATTCATGACAAAACCCGCTAACCTGCGCATTAGAGAGGCAGGGCTCAGCTGTGTGAAGGTCAGCTCATTTCATGGGCTTACAACCCTCGCTGGTCCACAACACCAGACACTGACTGACTCCAAGTGGCCTCATTCATCATCATTACTGACTAAAACATTTTCAAATCAACCTCAAAAGACAGAATGTCTTGAGATCAAAATATCCCACTGAAGATGGGAATACAGTGTTGCATTATGTGGGGTGTGAATATCTGACCAAAAATATTTCTTTAAACCCTGAAGAGACGCATACTGTATACATTGTACCGTATCCTGTGAAACATCATATTCTTAGTCAATAGACATTTTTGACATGTTATCAGAAACACTGTAACGTAATGGGACTTGTTGGCTTGGTTACAGGGTTGGTTCTATAAGCCTCTTACCCAGTCTTGCCATCAGACGACCGTGTCTCATTCTGCACTGTGCCGCCGCTCTCTAGGACAACCATCTGTCTCTGGATCTCATAGTCTGTTGATGAAAATACACACACACGTTAGACACACACACACATTAGACAGACACACACACACGTTAGACAGACACACACACACACGTTAGACACACACACACACACACACACACACGTTAGACAGACATACACACACACGTTAGACAGACAGACACACACACACACACATCAGGCCTGATCAGAAGCAAGCATCCAGCCAACTGGCACGGTGCTAGATCCTCCCAACATCTGCCATGACACATGGCCATGCCAAAAGTCTCCTAACTACTGCTAGATTAGTTCTCTGTGACAAACGACTATCTGGAGTTTTGACTTTTAAGCACTCTATCACTTCTCTGCACCAAGCTAAAATGGAAGTCTACTCTTGGGATAAATAATGCAAGCGGCCAAGTCACTTCGTATCACACGAACTGTTAATGGCCTGCTGCTCCTGGGGAAGTATTTAAATGACCCTCCACTGTCTCCAGTAAGTTTGAGAGAAAATTAAAAGTTTGATGGGAAACTCTGTAGAAGTGGAATTAGTGTTGATGGGAAATCTACTGTTCTTGTATAAATATCGGTAGAAAGCCAATTTAGCCTCAGTTAGGCATGCTGGCTATGTGTGCTCAGTTGTTCACTGAAACAAATGGCCAATAAAGTTGTATTCTATATCCTCCTGAGTTTGTGTGGGTAGGAAAAGCCTATACCTCATGCTTTCTAGTCAATATTAACTATCCCTCTACACGAAACATCTCTTCAGAAACCTTTCCATCTTCAGTTCCTGTCAACAGAAAGCCTGTTTCTCTGATTCATGTAGGCAGAGAGAGTGACGACTACCTTCAGGGATAAAACAACTCAGAAAGAACAAATCATGGAAAGATGTTTGAAGTTGAGACAAGAGGAAGTTTTGGCAGTTACTTCACTGAGTTGCCTGAGAGAACATTCACACAGGCGAAGACAGATAAGACCAGTTGTGTGTGTGTGTGTGCGCGTGAGCCTCATTTCTCTGTGTGTGTGTGTGTTTATGCCTCATGGTGTCTCTAATCTTTGACTCCCAGTTTGACTTGCAGTGCACGCATAATTACACAGCCCTCCGTCAGACGGCTGTTTCAGAAAGATGACAGCCCATGAAAAGGATTCCATGCGGTTTGCTCTTTTTCTGTCTGTCTGTGTGTGTGTGTGTCTATATTTCCCAGAATGCTCATCCAACCAGCTCATTCCAGACCCACTGGGATGTGACCGCTTCACTTCAGTACCTCCACTAACCCCCACCAATGGCAATGAGGATATCGATCCATAAAACAACCTACTTCCTTTTAGAGGAAAAGCTCTACCCTTCTCACACTATTGCGCCAACGTGAACAAAATTGCGCTGGCTCAGATACGGTCTATTCACGTTGTCCTTTTCAGCACGGTTCCAGCAACTATGGTGAAGGCCTAACCAGGCCAGCTCAGTACAGCGTGGTTTGGCTCGGCTCAGTTTGGCCAGAGATACTCTATAATATAGTCTATATAATGACGAGATGGTCTCTGCCTTAACAATGGGAGTCGTTGTCGCAAAGGTGGAAAGGCAGGCGGGAGGAGGCAAGATTAGGTGAGAACATTCTAGCCAATGAGAGGGCAGGTACACGTGTGAACAATAGACAGCTCCGATATAAAATAGTTTTTCTCAAAGTTGCTGATATGCCACATGTGTCCACTTACACATATACATACATATATATATACAGTGGGGAGAACAAGTATTTGATACACTGCCGATTTTGCAGGTTTTCCTACTTACAAAGCATGTAGAGGTCTGTAATTTTTATCATAGGTACACTTCAACTGTGAGATACGGAATCTAAAACAAAAATCCAGAAAATCACATTGTATGATTTTTAAGTAATTAATTTGCATTTTATTGCATGACATAAGTATTTGATACATCAGAAAAGTAGAACTTAATATTTGGTACAGAAACCTTTGTTTGCAATTACAGAGATCATACGTTTCCTGTAGGTCTTGACCAGGTTTGCACACACTGCAGCAGGGATTGTGGCCCACTCCTCCATACAGACCTTCTCCAGATCCTTCAGGTTTCGGGGCTGTCGCTAGGCAATACGGACTTTCAGCTCCCTCCAAAGATGTTCTATTGGGTTCAGGTCTGGAGACTGGCTAGGCCACTCCAGGACCTTGAGATGCTTCTTACGGAGCCACTCCTTAGTTGCCCTGGCTGTGTGTTTCGGGTTGTTGTCATGCTGGAAGACCCAGCCACGACCCATCTTCAATGCTCTTACTGAGGGAAGGAGGGTGTTGGCCAAGATCTCGCGATACATGGCCCCATCCATCCTCCCCTCAATACGGTGCAGTCGTCCTGTCCCCTTTGCAGAAAAGCATCCCCAAAGAATGATGTTTCCACCTCCATACTTCACGGTTGGGATGGTGTTCTTGGGGTTGTACTCATCCTTCTTCTTCCTCCAAATACGGCGAGTGGAGTTTAGACCAAAAAGCTATATTTTTGTCTCATCAGACCACATTACCTTCTCCCATTCCCCCTCTGGATCATTCAGATGGTCATTGGCAAACTTCAGATGGGCCTGGACATGCGCTGGCTTGAGCAGGGGGACCTTGCGTGCGCTGCAGGATTTTAATCCATGACGGCGTAGTGTGTTACTAATGGTTTTCTTTGAGACTGTGGTCCCAGCTCTCTTCAGGTCATTAACCAGGTCCTGCCGTGTAGTTCTGGACTGATCCCTCACCTTCCTCATGATCATTGATGCCCCACGAGGTGAGATCTTGCATGGAGCCCCAGACCGAGGGTGATTGACCGTCATCTTGAACTTCTTCCATTTTCTAATAATTGCGCCAACAGTTGTTGCCTTCTCACCAAGCTGCTTGCCTATTGTCCTGTAGCCCATCCCAGCCTTATGCAGGTCTACAATTGTATCCCTGATGTCCTTACACAGCTCTCTGGTCTTGGCCATTGTGGAGAGGTTAGAGTCTGTTTGATTGAGTGTGTGGACAGGTGTCTTTTATACAGGTAACGAGTTCAAACAGGTGCAGTTAATACAGGTAATGAGTGGAGAACAGGAGGGCTTCTTAACGAAAAACTAACAGGTCTGTGAGAGCCGGAATTCTTACTGGTTGGTAGGTGATCAAATACTTATGTCATGCAATAAAATGTAAATTAATTACTTAAAAATCATACAATGTGATTTTCTGGATTTTTGTTTTAGATTCCGTCTCTCACAGTTGAAGTGTACCTATGATAAAAATTACAGACCTCTACATGCTTTGTAAGTAGGAAAACCTGCAAAATCGGCAGTGTATCAAATACTTGTTCTCCCCACTGTATATATATATATATATATATATATATATATATATATATATATATATATATATACACACTGCTCAAAAAAATAAAGGGAACACTTAAACAACACATCCTAGATCTGAATGAATGAAATAATCTTATTAAATACTTTTTTCTTTACATAGTTGAATGTGCTGACAACAACATCACACAAAAATTATCAATGGAAATCAAATGTATCAACCCATGGAGGTCTGGATTTGGAGTCACCCTCAAAATTAAAGTGGAAAACCACACTACAGGCTGATCCAACTTTGATGTAATGTCCTTAAAACAAGTCAAAATGAGGCTCAGTAGTGTGTGTGGCCTCCACGTGCCTGTATGACCTCCCTACAACGCCTGGGCATGCTCCTGATGAGGTGGCGGATGGTCTCTTGAGGGATCTCCTCCCAGACCTGGACTAAAGCATCCGCCAACTCCTGGACAGTCTGTGGTGCAACGTGGCGTCGGTGGATGGAGCGAGACATGATGTCCCAGATGTGCTCAATTGGATTCAGGTCTGGGGAACGGGCGGGCCAGTCCATAGCATCAATGCCTTCCTCTTGCAGGAACTGCTGACACACTCCAGCCACATGAGGCCTAGCATTGTCTTGCATTAGGAGGAACCCAGGGCCAACCGCACCAGCATATGGTCTCACAAGGGGTCTGAGGATCTCATATCGGTACCTAATGGCAGTCAGGCTACCTCTGGCGAGCACATGGAGGGCTGTGCGGCCCCCCAAAGAAATGCCACCCCACACCATGACTGACCCTCCGCCAAACCGGTCATGCTGGAGGATGTTGCAGGCAGCAGAACGTTCTCCACGGCATCTCCAGACTCTGTCACGTCTGTCACCTGTGCTCAGTGTGAACCTGCTTTCATCTGTGAAGAGCACAGGGGCCAGTGGCGAATTTGCCAATCTTGGTGTTGTTTGGCAAATGCCAAACGTCCTGCACGGTGTTGGACTGTAAGTACAACCCCCACCTGTGGACGTCGGGCCCTCATACCACCCTCATGGAGTCTGTTTCTGACCGTTTGAGCAGACACATGCACATTTGTGGCCTGCTGGAGGTCATTTTGCAGGGCTCTGGCAGTGCTCCTCCTGCTCCTCCTTGCTCAAAGGCGGAGGTAGCGGTCCTGCTGCTGGGTTGTTGCCCACCTACGGCCTCCTCCACGTCTCCTGATGTACTGGCCTGTCTCCTGGTAGCGCCTCCATGCTCTGGACACTACGCTGACAGACACAGCAAACCTTCTTGCCACAGCTCGCATTGATGTGCCATCCTGGATGAGCTGCACTACCTGAGCCACTTGTGTGGGTTGTAGACTCCGTCTCATGCTACCACTAGAGTGAAAGCACCGCCAGCATTCAAAAGTGACCAAAACATCAGCCAGGAAGCATAGGAACTGAGAAGTTGTCTGTGGTCACCACCTGCAGAACCACTTCTTTATTGGGGGTGTCTTGCTAATTGCCTATAATTTCCACCTGTTGTCTATTCCATTTGCACAACAGCATGTGAAATGTATTGTCAATCAGTGTTGCTTCCTAAGTGGACAGTTTGATTTCACAGAAGTGTGATTGACTTGGAGTTACATTGTGTTGTTTAAGTGTTCCCTAAAGTGTTCCCAGTGTATATATATTAATATATAAAAGTATGTGGACATCCCTTCAAATTAGTGGATTCAGCTATTTAAGCCACACCCGTTGCTGACAGGTGTATAAAATCGAGCACACTGCCATGCAATCTCCATAGACAAACATTTGCAGTAGAATTGCCTTACTGAAGAGTGACTTTCAATGTGGCACTGTCATAGGATGCCATATTTCCAACAAGTCAGTTTGTCAAATTTCTGCCCTGCTAGAGTTACCCCGGTCAACTGTAAGTGCTGTTATTGTGAAGTGGAAATGTCTAGGAGCAACAACGGCTCAGCCACAAAGTGGTAGGCCAAACAAGCTCACAGAGTGCTGTAGCGCGTATAAATAATCTGTCCTCGATTGCAACACTCACTACAGAGTTCCAAACTGCCACTGGAAGCAAAGTCAGCACAAGAACTGTTTGTCAGGAGTTTCATGAAATGGGTTTCCATGGCCGAGCAGCCGCACACAAGCCTAAGATCACCATGCGCAATGCCAAGTGTCGGCTGGAGTGGTGTAAAGCTCACCACCATTGGACTCTGGAGAAGTGGAAACGCGTTCTCTGGACAGATTAATCTGGGTTTGGAGGATGCCAGGAGAACGCTACCTGCTCCAATGCAGAGTGCCAACTGTAAAGTTTGGTGGAAGAGGAATAATGGTCTGGGGCCGTTTTTCATGGTTCGGGCTAGGCCCCTTGGTTCCAGTGAAGGGAAATCTTAACGCTTCTAGACGATTCTGTGCTTCCACTTTTGTGCCAACAGTTTGGGGAAGGCCCTTTCCTGTTACAGCATGACAATGCCCCCATGCACAAAGTGAGGTTCATACAGAAATGGTTTGTCGAGATCGGTGTGGAAGAACTTGACTGGCCTGCACAGAGCCCTGACCTCAACCCCATCAAACACTTTGGGATGAATTGGAACGCCGACTGCGAGCCAGGCCTAATCGCCCAATATCAGTGCCCAACCTCACTAATGCTTGTGGCTGAATGGAAGCAAGTCCCCGCAGCAGTGTTCCAACATCTAGAGGAAAGCCTTCCCAGAAGAGTGGAAGCTGTTATAGCAGCAAAGGGGGGAACCAACTCCATATTAATACCCATTATTTTGGAATGAGATGTTCGACGAGCAGGTGTCCACATACTTTTGGTCATGTAGTGTATATCCGTACATTCGTAACAACCTAAACATTATGCAGCTTCTATTACATCAAATAAGCCTCAAGTTTTGACACTCTCTCATAGACCTCCATACAAAAAAACTCCCCACTTGGTCTACTAATCGCTGTATTCTCGCGTGGACAGATTGACGCGAGTGGAGCTTCTCGCTTCGCCTCTTCCTCTCTGGTTTGTCTCAGTATTGTGAAAAGCCCTCTACAGCACTCACCTATGGCCCTGGCCAGGTTGCGGGCACTGTTGATGTTCTTGACCTCAGTCCTGATGCCCCAAGGATCCCCAGGTCTGTGGACGGACACGTTGGCATCCACTCTCAGCTGGCCCTCTATAGGAAGAGCGAAGGTATGAGACAGCTGGCCCTCTATAGGCAGAGAGTAGGTATGAGACAGCTGGCCCTCTATAGGAAGAGAGTAGGTATGAAACACATTCATCAACTCTCAGCTGACTCTCTATAGGAAGAGAGAAGGTATGAGACAGCTGACTCTCTATAGGAAGAGAGAAGGTATGAGACAGCTGGCCCTCTATACGAACAGAGAAGGTATGAGACAGCTGGCCCTCTATAGGAAGAGAGTAGGTATGAGACAGCTGGCTTTCTATAGGAAGAGAGAAGGTATGAGACAGCTGACTCTCTATAGGAAGAGAGTAGGTATGAGACAGCTGGCCCTCTACATGAAGAGAGTAGGTATGAGACAGCTGGCCCTCTATACGAACAGAGAAGGTATGAGACAGCTGACTCTCTATAGGAAGAGAGAAGGTATGAGACAGCTGGCCCTCTATACCGAACAGAGAAGGTATGAGACAGCTGGCCCTCTATAGGAAGAGAGTAGGTATGAGACAGCTGGCTTTCTATAGGAAGAGAGAAGGTATGAGACAGCTGACTCTCTATAGGAAGAGAGTAGGTATGAGACAGCTGGCTTTCTATAGGAAGAGAGAAGGTATGAGACAGCTGACTCTCTATAGGAAGAGAGTAGGTATGAGACAGCTGGCTTTCTATAGGAAGAGAGAAGGTATGAGACAGCTGGCCCTCTATAGGAAGAGAGGTATGAGACAGCTGGCCCTCTATAGGAAGAGAAAAGGTATGAGACAGCTAGCCCTCTATAGGCAGAGAGTAGGTATAAGACAGCTGGCCCTCTATAGGAAGAGAGTAGGTATGAAACACATTCATCAACTCTCAGCTGACTCTCTATAGGAAGAGAGTAGGTATGAGACAGCTGGCCCTCTATAGGAAGAAAGAAGGTATGAGACAGCTGACCTTCTATACAAACAGAGAAGGTATGAGACAGCTGACTCTCTATAGGAAGAGAGAAGGTATGAGACAGCTGGCCCTCTATACGAACAGAGAAGGTATGAGACAGCTGGCCCTCTATAGGAAGAGAGTAGGTATGAGACAGCTGGCCCTCTATACGAACAGAGAAGGTATGAGACAGCTGGCCCTCTACATGAAGAGAGTAGGTATGAGACAGCTGGCCCTCTATAGGAAGAGAAAAGGTATGAGACAGCTAGCCCTCTATAGGAAGAGAGTAGGTATGAGACAGCTGGCCCTCTATAGGAAGAGAGAAGGTATGATACAGCTGGCCCTCTATAGGAAGAGAGTAGGTATGAGACAGCTGACTCTCTATAGGAAGGGAGTAGGTATGAGACAGCTGGCCCTCTATAGGAAGAGAGAAGGTATGAGACAGCTGGCGCTCTATAGGAAGAGAGAAGGTATGAGACAGCTGGCCCTCTATAGGAAGAGAGAAGGTATGAGACAGCTGGCCCTCTATACAAAGAGAGTAGGTATGAGACAGCTGGCTTTCTATAGGAAGAGACAAGGTATGAGACTGCTGGCCCTCTATAGGAAGAGACAAGGTATGAGACAGCTGGCCCTCTATAGGAAGAGAGAAGGTATGAGACAGCTGGCCCTCTATAGGAAGAGAGAAGGTATGAGACAGCTGGCCCTCTATAGGAAGAGAAAGGTATGAGACAGCTGGCCCTCTATACAAAGAGAGAAGGTATGAGACAGCTGGCCCTCTATAGGAAGAGAGTAGGTATGAGACAGCTGGATCTCTATAGAAAGAGAGTAGGTATGAGACACATTCAGAGAGAAGTAATGAGAGATGTGAGAGAGATGAGGACAAAGGGGTGGAGTATCATGGTCTGGGTTTGTGTGTCTGTATTGACCATGTTTCCCTGGTGTGTTAGTGTTTGTGTCCCCAATGCAGGCCTCCCCACCAGCCATGTTTTCCTGGTGTGTTAGTGTTTGTGTCCCCAATACAGGCCTCCCCACCAGCCATGTTTCCCTGGTGTGTTAAGTGTTTGTGTCCCCAATACAGGCCTCCCCACCAGCCATGTTTCCCTGGTGTGTTAGTGTTTGTGTCCCCAATACAGGCCTCCCCACCAGCCATGTTTCCCTGGTGTGTTAGTGTTTGTGTCCCCAATACAGGCCTCCCCACCAGCCATGTTTTCCTGGTGTGTTAGTGTTTGTGTCCCCAATACAGGCCTCCCCACCAGCCATGTTTCCCTGGTGTGTTAGTGTTTGTGTCCCCAATGCAGGCCTTCCCACCAGCCATGTTTCCCTGGTGTGTTAGTGTTTGTGTCCCCAATGCAGGCCTCCCCACCAGCCATGTTTCCCTGATGTGTTAGTGTTTGTGTCCCCAATGCAGGCCTCCCCACCAGCCATGTTTCCCTGGTGTGTTAGTGTGTGTTTGTGCCCCCCAATGCAGGCCTCCCCACCAGCCATGTTTCCCTGGTGTGTTAGTGTTTGTGTCCCCAATACAGGCCTCCCCACCAGCCATGTTTCCCTGGTGTGTTAGTGTTTGTGTCCCCAATACAGGCCTCCCCACCAGCCATGTTTCCCTGGTGTGTTAGTGTTTGTGTCCCCAATACAGGCCTCCCCATCAGCCATGTTTCCCTGGTGTGTTAGTGTTTGTGTCCCCAATACAGGCCTCCCCACCAGCCATGTTTCCCTGGTGTGTTAGTGTTTGTGTCCCCAATACAGGCCTCCCCACCAGCCATGTTTCCCTGGTGTGTTAGTGTTTGTGCCCCCAATACAGGCCTCCCCACCAGCCATGTTTCCCTGATGTGTTAGTGTTTGTATCCCCAATGCAGGCCTCCCCACCAGCCATGTTTCCCTGGTGTGTTAGTGTGTGTTTGTGCCCCCAATACAGGCCTCCCCACCAGCCATGTTTCCCTGGTGTGTTAGTGTTTGTGTCCCCAATGCAGGCCTCCCCACCAGCCATGTTTCCCTGATGTGTTAGTGTTTGTGTCCCCAATGCAGGCCTCCCCACCAGCCATGTTTCCCTGGTGTGTTAGTGTGTGTTTGTGCCCCCCAATGCAGGCCTCCCCACCAGCCATGTTTCCCTGGTGTGTTAGTGTTTGTGTCCCCAATACAGGCCTCCCCACCAGCCATGTTTCCCTGGTGTGTTAGTGTTTGTGTCCCCAATACAGGCCTCCCCACCAGCCATGTTTCCCTGGTGTGTTAGTGTTTGTGTCCCCAATACAGGCCTCCCCATCAGCCATGTTTCCCTGGTGTGTTAGTGTTTGTGTCCCCAATACAGGCCTCCCCACCAGCCATGTTTCCCTGGTGTGTTAGTGTTTGTGTCCCCAATACAGGCCTCCCCACCAGCCATGTTTCCCTGGTGTGTTAGTGTTTGTGCCCCCAATACAGGCCTCCCCACCAGCCATGTTTCCCTGATGTGTTAGTGTTTGTATCCCCAATGCAGGCCTCCCCACCAGCCATGTTTCCCTGGTGTGTTAGTGTGTGTTTGTGCCCCCAATACAGGCCTCCCCACCAGCCATGTTTCCCTGGTGTGTTAGTGTTTGTGTCCCCAATGCAGGCCTCCCCACCAGCCATGTTTTCCTGGTGTGTTAGTGTTTGTGTCCCCAATACAGGCCTCCCCACCAGCCATGTTTCCCTGGTGTGTTAGTGTTTGTGTCCCCAATGCAGGCCTCCCCACCAGCCATGTTTTCCTGGTGTGTTAGTGTTTGTGTCCCCAATACAGGCCTCCCCACCAGCCATGTTTCCCTGGTGTGTTAGTGTTTGTGTCCCCAATGCAGGCCTCCCCACCAGCCATGTTTCCCTGGCAGGTCCCTAGAGCCTGCAGTATGAGCTGGATCTCTCTGACGGCTGCTGCTGCCTCCTCTCCACAGCTCATGTCTGGCTCCATCACCAGCTCCATCAGTCCCACACCTGGAGGGAGAGAGAGATGGGAAGTTACCTACACTCCCCATATGTCTACATGGGTTTGACTCGCCACTCCCTGTTCTCTTTAGATCTGTATATAGGTGTTGAGGTATACCGATGGGAAGATGAACTCCATCTACCTGCTCTGTTGAGGTCTATAAGGGTCTGGCTCCTGTAGTCATCGTGGAGGCTTTTGCCACTGTCCTGCTCCAGCTGGATCTGTTTGATCCTGACACTCTTGGTGACCACTGTGTTCCTCTTACGGCCGCCCAGGTGACTGTAGGTCAGGGTTCCGTCCACCGCGATGGGCAGCCTCTGTTGGGTGATCTGGTAGCCTGCCTGGATGGAGGAAACACATTAAACTAGAAAAGGTCAATTTTGTGTGCTTGCTTCAACAGTCTAAATGTGTCTCATGTATCAGGTATGTAATAGCCTGGTCTCCTATGCTGTATAAACCTGACATTTGGCATGACAACGACTATAGGTATTACCTATAGAGGACTCCTCGCAAACAGATCTGGGACCAGGCTTGGGTATTTAATTACAGCCACTATATAATAAAATGTAGTCATTTATATTATAGACACTATAGGAAAAAGGGGTTAATACCAAAATAAACTTGGCCTGCATAATCAACGATTTACCATTACAAATAACTTGGAAATAACTTTAATATTTATAGGGGTCAAGAGTGTTATGAACAAAATAGCAATCCCATACATTAAACATGAGCTAAGATTCATCCATTCGTTAGTTACTTTGGGGGATAGTAGGCCCCAAACGCTGGTTACTCCAACTCATTATTATGCGGTTGGAATATTATTGTTGTTTCGTTGAGAGGGGTTCAAAGTCACAAAAGCGAACTGGATGAATATTTTATCTGTTATTTTGTTCTGAAGAGCAGCTGTGCTGGCTGCCGCTATTCCACAAGTGAGTACGGTAGCGCGATGTCCCGTTGCCACGGCAACCGCTGCTAGAAAAGACGAAACATTCATCATACTTATTGGCATGCCGACGAAGAAAAAGAAGAGGGAAGGAATAAATACAGTGGGGGGAAAAAGTATTTAGTCAGCCACCAATTGTGCAAGTTCTCCCACTTAAAAAGATGAGAGAGGCCTGTAATTTTCATCATAGGTACACGTCAACTATGACAGACAAAATGAGAAAAAAAATTCCAGAAAATCACATTGTAGGATTTTTTATGAATTTATTTGCAAATTATGGTGGAAAATAAGTATTTGGTCAATAACAAAATTTTCTCAATACTTTGTTATATACCCTTTGTTGGCAATGACACAGGTCAAACGTTTTCTGTAAGTCTTCACAAGGTTTTCACACACTGTTGCTGGTATTTTGGCCCATTCCTCCATGCAGATCTCCTCTAGAGCAGTGATGTTTTGGGGCTGTCGCCGGGCAACACAGACTTTCAACTCCCTCCAAAGATTTTCTATGGGGTTGAGATCTGGAGACTGGCTAGGCCACTCCAGGACCTTGAAATGCTTCTTACGAAGCCACTCCTTCGTTGCCCGGGCGGTGTGTTTAGGATCATTGTCATGCTGAAAGACCCAGCCACGTTTCATCTTCAATGCCCTTGCTGATGGAAAGAGGTTTTCACTCAAAATCTCACGATACATGGCCCCATTCATTCTTTCCTTTACACGGATCAGTCGTCCTGGTCCCTTTGCAGAAAAACAGCCCCAAAGCATGATGTTTCCACCCCCATGCTTCACAGTAGGTATGGTGTTCTTTGGATGCAACTCAGCATTCTTTGTCCTCCAAACACGACGAGTTGAGTTTTTACCAAAAAGTTCTATTTTGGTTTCATCTGACCATATGACATTCTCCCAATCCTCTTCTGGATGATCCAAATGCACTCTAGCAAACTTCAGACGGGCCTGGACATGTACTGGCTTAAGCAGGGGGACACGTCTGGCACTGCAGGATTTGAGTCCCTGGTGGCGTAGTGTGTTACTGATGGTAGGCTTTGTTACTTTGGTCCCAGCTCTCTGCAGGTCATTCACTAGGTCCCCCCATGTGGTTCTGGGATTTTTGCTCACCGTTCTTGTGATAATTTTGACCCCACGGGGTGAGATCTTGCGTGGAGCCCCAGATCGAGGGAGATTGTCAGTGGTCTTGTATGTCTTCCATTTCCTAATAATTGCTCCCACAGTTGATTTCTTCAAACCAAGCTGCTTACCTATTGCAGATTCAGTCTTCCCAGCCTGGTGCAGGTCTACAATTTTGTTTCTGGTGTCCTTTGACAGCTCTTTGGTCTTGGCCATAGTGGAGTTTGGAGTGTGACTGTTTGAGGTTGTGGACAGGTGTCTTTTATACTGATAACAAGTTCAAACAGGTGCCATTAATACAGGTAACGAGTGGAGGACAGAGGAGCCTCTTAAAGAAGAAGTTACAGGTCTGTGAGAGCCAGAAATCTTGCTTGTTTGTAGGTGACCAAAAACTTATTTTCCACCATAATTTGCAAATAAATTCATTAAAAATCCTACAATGTGTTTTTCTGGATTTTTTTCTCTCAATTTGTCTGTCATAGTTGACGTGTACCTATGATGAAAATTACAGGCCTCTATCATCTTTTTAAGTGGGAGAACTTGCACAATTGGTGGCTGACTAAATACTTTTTTCCCCCACTGTATGAGAGAAAAAAGGTAATTAGCCATAACCATCTGTGTGTTGTATTGTACCTGATCAACAAATCAATCACTTTAACAACACAAACAATAACGGGCCCAGGGAGACATTCCATTTTATCTCAGCGGTGTACTATAAATACAGGTTTATAGCATTAAAATATGCTGATTTCTCCCTTTCTAGAATCAATTCTCTCATAGAGCTCTGTCAGTGTCAATGCAAATGTAGTTCATTAGCTCAAGTGCCTCCTAGTTAGCATACTGTATGCATTTCTGTTCCCACATAGGCTACATTAGTAAGCTTAGCATCCACCAAAATGGTGGATCATTTGCAATTCCTGCATAATCAGTCAAGGGGTGTTGGTGCTTTGTATAATGAGGGGCAGCTGAAGTTGGATGCAGACCAGTGGTGGTAAAAACTGTTAAAGCTCTTCAAGTCACACCCCAGCACCAAAGCCTTATGAGCAGTCTGGTATTAAAGCACTCAGTCGGTTCAGAAAAGTAAATCTAAGCCTGAGAGCTATCTAGGCCTATAAAACACACTATCTCTCCAAACAGACTCCTTCTGCATGTGCCACTGCACTGAGTAGTTTTTAGATTCAGTTCACTGAATCTAAGCTGTCTTCAACTTATTCAATGCACCAAACGATTCCCCTCTACAACCCTTGATTCAACTAGGCCTACAGTACCTACTGTATATCCACGTCTCACAAACAGATTCATTTGAGTCATTAAATAGTCGTCAGGGATAACGTCTGCACAGAAAACACTCAAGAAAAGTATAATTACGCATCTCTGCTAGTAGCTTAGTGTAAAGCTGCTGGTGCATGTTTTTAAGAATAGTTTAGCTGTTAAAACATTACACCTGCCTGCCACTTCAATTCATTCCTGCTGCTGGTCTGGCAAGCACATCATAAATCATTTAATAAGCAGCAGTGTGTTCGTTGTGTGAAATTAAATCGTGGATTCACGGAACATCAATAATGAACAACTCCATTTTGGAATATCTGTGTTCTTATTAAATGCATGGTTTTTTTTATGTCTTAGTTCTATCTACTTTATTAGGCTGGTAGTAAAATAATTGAATAGAGAATGTGCTGCTTAATGCTTCAGTCATCATGGCTATTATTTTCTCTCTATATAATTGATATCATAAAGAGAGCATGAACATCCCTCCCAAGTGAACGTAATGCATTAGCATGATTTAATATGCAATACAGGCCTTTTACTCTCAATCCCTATTCCCAGTCTATTTCCCAGGCCTGGTAAAACACAGGTGTTGTCTACTGGGAAAGCAAAAACATATTTATAAGCGTTGGTACCACTTGTGGGCATGGTGAAAATGTAAATCTTAACTGGCCCTATCGTTTCCACAGTGCATGTTTTAACATAACCCAAAGAGAGAGGTGATGCAACACTCCGTAAGCGGACTGAAAATCCACAACCGGGATACAAGACGAGGTGGGATTTGGGAATAATCTTTCGGCTTCCTGCTGGGATTTCACCACTGGGATACATGTCGGAGCTACGGAAATAAATAATATATCTCTGCTGTGAGGAAGGATTATGCAGCTGTAGCATCCAGATAACATTATTTCCAATGAATCTGACTGTTGGGTTAGAAGACAACACAATCTTCTAACAATCTAGGCTTGGCAGGTCTTGTGTTGATAATATGCTTTCATTCAAAACAACTAGAATGACTTAGACCATCATGTCATCTAGTTCATTTCTTCATTTAAAGGATATTGACATACCATAACATTAAGACAACTGCACTAACAACCCGATGATCAACAGTCCATTCCCTGACCCCCCAAAATAACCCTCACAAGCTACTCTATTGGTCATTAGAAATGACCTTAGGACAAAGTTAGGGAAGCTTTTCAAACTCTTCACTCATCTAATACAGGAAAGGTATGGATTGCACTGTAACAGACAAATCTCCTAGATGTCTTGTAATTTTCTTGACAGTGGAAAGTCACATTATGGAATAATACCGCTAAGGCACTTAAATTATTCAAATTCATCCTTTTCTCAGTCGACAATTTCTCATCATCTGCTCGTCAAGAGTAATGTCTGGGTAATTTCTTTCTACATAGGTCACATTAACATAGGGCTTTCCAAAGTGAAATGAAACTTTTTAGGGATCATCAACTTTTTGGGAGGCTTTGTAGGGCAATTGCTATTGAATCTCTTCGACTCTTCCTATGACATGTTGTCTTGATGCCAAAGTTATAAAATGTAAATCATAACGGCACTAAAATGACCCAGGAGCGCCTGGCAGCAAGGTGAGGGTGAATATCACTTGGCCGTGACTTGACTCCTAACGGCTAACAGATTGCAGGAACAGAAGCTGTCATTTGCCTAGATATCGTGGCAATAAGCTTTTCTGCCGGTTCAGCAAGACTCATCATTATTCAATTATAGCCTAGCTCAAGGACAGGGAGGAAGTAAAATGGGATAGTTACTTTGGGGAGAGACTGCTGCTTCGACCGATGAGAGCTGCTTATTAACCGGGGAGTAAGTTGTCTCCTCTATGATTTAGGCTGGGTTACTGTATTCAAGAACTGCTGATGTCGCCTAAAAAGGGCTTTAGAAATAAATGTGATTGACGACTGCTTGTGATTGGAGGATAGATGGGGTCGGGGTTGACTTACAGGAAGGTCAGCGTAGAAGTAGTGTTTCCTGTCAAAGAGAGACTTCCTGTTGATGGTACAGTTAAGGGCCAAGCCTGTCATCACTGCAGCCTCCACACATCGTCTGTTCAGCACCTGAGGAGGAAGAGGAAAGGAACATAGGCCTACTTGGTAAAATGACTATGTAGATCGACATATTGTAGGCTAGGTTACATAGACCAGATTTTGTTATGATGGACAAAAACTGTATTATTATGCAGTGAATAGACAAACAGCCTTTATTGACACGAGACATGTTTATCATCAGATGCACGATAACTCACTGGTAGCGTTCCAGGTAAGGAGGCATCAAAGAAGGACACCAGGGAGTTAGGTGGAGCCTGGAACCCGACCTGGGAGCCAGAAAACAGCTTGGTGTTGGAGTGGATCTGAGCATGGATCTCCAGACCCACTACACCTACCAACTCCTGGGGAGCACTACAACCACACATATACAGTCAGAGAAATTAACACTTACAAATGGGAGGCCACCATATCAACACCACGATTTCATTTTCTGAACTGACTAATAGACTGGACTTATGAATAGCTAACTGCCAGGGTTGTCTGTTATTGGAGTTTAGATGTGGGTAATTCATTACAGTACAGCATTTTAGACAGTTCTGTAGGTGGACTTAATGCCGCGTTCAAAACAGGGAACTCGGAAATCTCCGACTTCAGTGCGTTCAAAACAACTGGGAACTCGAAAAAAAACGAACTCCGACTGGGAAAATCGATTTGAACAGTCATCCAACCTCGGTCCTCTTTCTAGAGCTCCGACTTTCCGACCTAAAGATCACTGACGTCATGAGTTCCCAGTTGTTTTGAATGCGGAATATCAGCAAAACTTTAGTGACATCATCATACCTAATCAAAATCTGTCAAGTCAACCTGCGAGGATGCTCTGAAGGCAGAGAGAGTGTTAAGGATGACAATATTTACATATTTGGAAAGGAGGCTATCATGCAGACGACCAGCTATAAATCAATCGCATCAAGGTTTTTAACGTCTAAATACGGAAGGGAATGGTTCTGAATTCTGTGCGACTCTCACCCTCGCTAACTTGCACAGGCGCGCGCACACGATACACAAACAGTGCACACCAGTGCGACCTACCTTTTTGTTTGGGCTTGACTCTGACATCGGGAGACAGACGTACATATTCTCCTTATCACACACCAACTGTGCCTTTGGTGAGAAGTAATCGTTGGATAAAATATTGCAATTTGTTTATTCATATTACATAGCAATGCAGTCATTCCTGCAGAGGAGCCTGCCATGTTTAGCCCTACTGTTTAGGGTATTATGGTAGTTGTAGTCATAGTAAACCAAGTTTAATACAAAATGCGAGGGAAGTGCATTTAGGAAAACTTAAAACCCCACAATGCAACAAATTAAGATAACGCATATTTCGAATTTCCGGCGATTTGTGTGACACCTTCCGGCTACAAGAGCAGCGTTTGTGTGGCGGGAGTTTTCCACATCGTTGTCAAGGTTGGTTGTTTACAGCGAAATAAGTGTTGATCCGTGCAGTAGTTGTGTAAAATCGACAACGCGATGGCAATGAACGGCGATGAAGTGCATGGACTGAACGGCGAGACGTTGGCCCCATCTGAAACTAAACACACCAATGGCACTACCAGCAAGTCAAAAATACCCAGCGCAAACGGCGAGACAGACATCCACACTCCCAAGCAAAATGGAACTAAGAGAAGAATCCCAAACGATACATTCTCTTTCACTGCCGAACCCACCATCGAAGACATACGACGGATGCAAGCGGAATTTACTGATGAGCGAGACTGGAACCAGTTCCACCAACCCCGCAACCTCCTGCTAGCTATGGTCGGAGAGGTGGGCGAGGTATCGGAGCTGTTCCAGTGGCGTGGCGAGGTGACGGAAGGACTGCCCGGCTGGACCGACTCCGAGCGCGACCACCTGGCACATGAACTCAGCGACGTCCTCATCTACCTAGTTGAGCTGGCTGAGAAATGTCACATCGATTTACCCCAAGCTGTGTTGCGCAAAATGGCCCTAAATAGGCTGAAGTATCCTGCCAGCAAGGTGCGTGGCTCCGCTAAGAAGTACACTGAATACAACGACTGAGCAAGTGCATGCTGTCATGCCCAAGATGTATGACTTTCAACCTGGGCTGTATTCGTTACGGAAAACGTTTAGCGTTTAAGAAGCGAACGAAACGGTGAGGGACCTACCTGAATTTGTCCAATAGGAACGCTCGAATTGGCGTAATGAATACACCCCTGCATTTACAAAGTACACAAGAACTGAAAATGACTGTTCAACTTCAGTTGATGGAAATGGAGTGTTTATACAACATTTGATTTAGGGCACTACTGTATGTCAATAGTTGGTCAAACTGCCCTTAGCTGCTTTTAGTTTTATAAAGTGCGTTTTAAATCAATGTTTTAATTTAACGATATGGATATTCATCATCTTTTGACTTGCCATTTTTACTGTTCCCCAAAGTCAAATGTGTAGGCACTTGTAAGAAGTCCATTTTTATTTTTCATAGCATGAGTAACTACCTTGAACTCTCTTAAATTCATATTGTTGTCAATGATCGGCGGAAGATATGTTCTTTTGTTGCTTTAAATTCAATGCATGTGTGCAACAATCTTCCTCCCAAAAATAAAAGTGCCTTCAACTATACTTGCTGTCCTGCAGATGCTTTGTATTGTATGTATATTGACTTCGTAATGTGCTTATCAATCAGATAAATGCAGATTGTAGACTGATTTAATCACTATTGCCTTATTTACTTCCCTGGGAAATTAGCTACAATAAGAGATGGGGGGACATTAACACACGCACACAACGCTACTATGGGAGATGGGGAAAATAACACACGTACACAACGCTACTATGGGAGATGGGGGGGACATTAACACACGCACACAACGCTACTATGGGAGATGGGGGGACATTAACACACGCACACAACGCTACTATGGGAGATGGGGGGACATTAACACACGCACACAACGCTACTATGGGAGATGGGGAAAATAACACACGTACACAACACTACTATGGGAGATGGGGGGACATTAACACACGCACACAACGCTACTATGGGAGATGGGGGACATTAACACACGCACACAACGCTACTATGGGAGATGGGGGACATTAACACACGCACACAACGCTACTATGGGAGATGGGGGGACATTAACACACGCACACAACGCTACTATGGGAGATGGGGGGACATTAACACACGCACACAACGCTACTATGGGAGATGGGGACATTAACACACGCACACAACGCTACTATGGGAGATGGGGGAAATGAATGAGTTACTCTTTTTTTTGTAACTGTTCATTTTGATAAGCAGTCAGTCCAACAGTATTGTTTCGTGGCCCCAGGCCTAGGGTTAACAATCCAAAATGTAGGCTAGCCAAATCTGATGGTTTAATGAGCTACAACTATACTGAAATATAAATGGAACAATTTCAAAGATGTTACTGAGTTAGTTCATATAAGGAAATGAGTCAATTTAAATGAATTCATTAGGCCCTAATCTATGGATTTCACATGACTGGGAATACAGATATGCCTATTGGTCTTAGAAAAGCAGTCAGTATCTGGTGTAACCACCATTTGCCTCATGCAGCGCAACACATCTCCTTCGCATAGAGTTGATCAGGCTGTTGATTGTGGCCTGTGGAATGTTGTCCCACTCCTCTTCAATGACTGTGCGAAGTTGCTGGATATTGGCGGGAACTGGAACACGCTGTCGTACACATCAATCCAGAGCATCCGAAACATGCTCAATAGGTGACATGTCGGGTTAGTATGCAGGCCATGGAAGATCTGGGACATTTTCAGCTTCCAGGAATTGTGTACAGGTCCTTGCGATATGGGGCCGTGCATTATGATACTGAAACATGAGGTGATGGCGGAGGATGAATGGCACGACAATGGGCCTCAGGAACTTGTCACGGTATCTCTGTGCATTCACATTTCCATAGATAAAATGCAATTGTGTTCATTGTCTGTAGCTTATGCCTGCCCATGCCATAACCACACCGCCACCATGGGGCACTCTGTTCACAACGTTGACATAAGCAAACCGCTTGCCCCACACAACGCCATACACGTGGTCTGGGGTTGTGAGGCCGGTTGGACATACTGCCAAATTCTCTCAAATGACGTTGGAGGCGACTCGAGAAAGAGAAGGGAACATTCCGTTCTCTGGCAGCAACTCTGGTGAACATTCCTGCAGTCAACATGCCAATTACACGCTCCCTCAACTTGAGATACATTTTTACATTTTAGTCATTTAGCAGACGCTCTTATCCAGAGCGACTTACAGTTAGTGAATACAATTTTTTTTTTTTTATACTGGCCCCCGTGGGAATCGAACCCACAATCCTGGCATTGCAAACGCCATGCTCTATCAACTGAGCTACATCCCTGCCGGCCATTCCCTCCCCTACCCTGGACCAATTGTGCGCCGCCCATGAGTCTCCCGGTCGCGGCCGGCTGCGACAGAGCCTGGATTCGAACCAGGATCTCTAGTGGCACAGTTAGCACTGCGATGCAGTGCCTTAGACCACTGCGCCACTCAGGAGTAAAAAAAAAAAGTCCCAGATACTTTTGGTCATGTAGTGTATGTGGACACCTGCTCATCGAACATCTCATTCCAAAATCATGGGCATTAATATGGAGTTGGTCCCCCCTTTGCTGCTATAACAGCCTCCACTCTTCTGGGAAGGCTTTCCACTAGATGTTGAAACATTTCTGCGGGGACTTGCTTCCATTCAGCCATGTGTATTAGTGAGGTCATGCACTGATGTTGGGCGATTAGGCCTGGCTCGCAGTCAGCGTTCCAATTCATCCCAAAGGTGTTCGATGGGGTTGAGGTCAGGGCTCTGTACAGGCCATTCAAGTTCTTCCACACCGATCTCGACAAACCATTTTTGTATGGACCTCGCTTTGTGCACGGGGGCATTTTGATGCTGAAACAGGAAAGGGCCTTCCTCAAACTGTTGCCATAAAGTTGGAAGCACAGAATCATCTAGAATGTCATTGTATGCTGTAGCGTTAAGATTTCCCTTCACTGGAACTGAGGGCCCTGGCCCGAACCTTGGGAAACCGCCCCAGACCATTATTCCTCCTCCACCAAACTTTACAGTTGGCACTATGTATTGGGGCAGATAGCATTCTCCTGGCATCCGCCGAACCCAGATTCGTCCGTCGGACTGCCAGATGGTGAAGCATGATTCATCACTCCAGAGAACGCGTTTCCACTGCTCCAGAGTCCAATGGCAGCAAGTTCCAGCCAACACTTGGCATTGCACATGGTGATCTTAGGCTTGTGTGCAGCTGCTCAGCCATGGAAACCCATTTCATGAAGCTCCCGACGAGAAATGCTCACTCAATGGGATATAAACAAATTTATGCACAACATTTGAGAGAAATACGCTTTTTGTGTGTATGGAACATTTCTGGGATCTTTTATTTCAGCTCATGAAACATGGGACCAACACTTTACATGTTGCGTTTATATTTTTGTTCAGTGTATATGGCCAAGACTCTTTTTGGCTAGTCTGTGTAATAAAACGCAAAGCAGTTTATCTAGTGTGTGTGTGTGTATGTCCAGATTCTCCACCGCTTTGCACTTGCACACATCTGTCATGGATCTAAAAGCATTTGATTGGTGTAATTGTTGGCTGCAGGGAGTTTCCACCATTGTTAAATCCGTGACGGGAAGTGTGCAAGTACAAACTGGGGAAAAGGAGGATTGGGATGCAGCCTGTCTGTGTCAAGTCAGTGTAGCCCCAAACTAGAATATGTTTTATTAGTCGTATGTTCAGGATACACATGGTATACACCGTCAAACAAAATGCTTACTTGCAGATTATTTCTCGACAATGCAACAACAATAATAAAATATAAGAATGTGAAAATAAAGTAAATGGCTCAGTAGAATATAATAAACATTTTAGCATTAGTATAATACAGGAAGGTACAATTTATATAACAATATTTACATGTGTTTTGGGGAAGGGGGGATGTGTTTAAATTGTGCAGTATTTAGCAATAGTAAATAAGAGGTATGCGCTAAGGTGTGGCGACTCAGTGCAGGTGGTCAGACCAGTTCAAGTGTTCAGCAGTCTGATGGCTTGTTGATAGAAACGGTCTCAGAGCCTTATGCTCCGATACTGTCTGTCTGCCCGACGGTAAGGGAGTGAGCGAACAGCTAGTGTGTGGGGTCCTTGATGATCCTGCGAGACATCCTCAGGAACAGTTTCAAGTAGATGTCCTGGATGGGTGGGAGCACGGTCCCATGAACAATGAGTGAACACTGTATTTCTGCAGTGCCCCCCCATTGAAATGGTTAGGGTTTAGGGTAGGGACTTCCCAAAGATCCCAGATAGCACTGACCATATTGAAACAATGGCAGTCAGGCAAGTTAGACCCTCTGTGTGAACGCTACAAATGTTGATTTGCTGCACCATAGCATAACCCGTAGCCTGAGGGAAACATACTGAGATGCGATGCACAATTTATTTTCTTTTTATAGCATGGTGTGAGCCTATAGCAGCATAACTCCTGGGCCTGGCTGACACATTCTTGGGTTGCTAACGCTATTCAATTTGTGTGGAAATCTCCCTGGCAGGTAGCAGGGTGGAATCAATCTCTCATAGCCAAAGGGGTGGGTTGTCTCTGGTGAATCTGGAAGTAATGTTCCTCCAACCACATTGCTTCCTTCATTGCTATTCAATATGGCTGCTAGGAGAATTTAGCACATTTTTACATTTAGCATCACTCTAAGGGTAATATTTCAGGGTGTTGTGTATCCCTGGAAATAATCAGAATTCATATAAAAAATCAATAAGTGGTCTGTTGGCACAACTTACACTGGGTATGGGGTACATTGAGCTGTGGGAAAGGGTAAGTTAAGCAGCCTACACATTTCTGTCCTAAATGAAATATTACCACTATCTTTTTAAAAACATGTCTATCTCTATTTCCCAAACACAATTCAACACAATCACTTTGTCTTTTAATACTTTTTCAAACATTTAACATAGGCCAGGTCCTGTTGTTAGCTCATATCCCAGCGATAATGCCTTACATTACACCTGGGATGTAAACACTTCAATTTGCTCAACCATTGGCTCAACTTACCCCAAGGCAAATATTTTGACTATATTAGCCCACACAGCTACAAGGATGCACTTTCATGCTAGGTTTAGGACCTCATATTGAAGCTTATAGAGACCCCAACTGATGTATAGAACAATCTTAGAATGATCTACTTTGTTTTAGATACAAGTGTCATGAAACCTTTAACACACTCGACTCTGGACCTCAGAGCCAGTTTCACTGCTTGTGTTCATTGTTCCCCTCTAATCAGGGACTGACTGACCTGAGACACCAGGTGGATGAAATTCATTATTAGGTAGAACAGAAAACCAGCAGGCTCTGGACCTCGTAGGGTAAGAGTTGAGTACCCCTGCAGTCTAACACAATAAATTCATTTGAATTTTTAGACCTAACTTGCTTACCACTTTGTCCATGTGGTGTCTTCCTTCACTGACTCCATGAAATGATGACCTCTTCTAAAATATTTGGTCAAATGATTAATTTTGTGTATGGCTTCTTAGAAACAAGGGTGGCTCAACTTACCCCTTTGGCTCAACTTACCCCACTTTCCCCTATAGCTCAGCTTTGTGGTACCTGTTATTTCTCTATGAGAGTTGGGGAATTTGGCACTATACCAGCACCCACAGTGACAGAGAAAAATAGGTAATCTGTCTGAGACGAGGTTTTGGAGAGCTCTTCTTGCCTACATTTCTAAAACTGGCTGTGCTTTCCTTGTGTTGTTTCCTCATAACCCCCAAAGCATTGGGTATGAGTGAGTAATCATGAGGAGCAAATGAATATTTCTATAACCCATTCCTGAAGCTATAACTAATACCCCAGCTGAATGACAATGCAGCTCTGAATCAGGCAAAAGTAGGCTCTGCAATGCATCTTTTGCTATTCGTCACAGTTATTTCCCAAGTCTTGGGATTTTTACTCAAGTCTTGGCTTGACTTTCCCCATTATTATGAGACGTATGACTTCTACCATACATTTGTACCTTTTTTTAATGTAATGAAGTCTGCATGCTTTGATGTGATGCCATTTGTACACAGGGCTGAAGCAGATAGGCTTTCCAGACCTACATAGCACCAATCTACTCAACCTTCTTTACAATTGGATGTGAGGTATACCTACCATTTGTACACACACCCACACGGCTCCCCTGTCCTCTCCCTATCTCCTCTGTCAGATCCTTCTCTGCAGGGATGCCCAGGTGACAGCCAAGATGCGCATCGCCCAGACGGGCTCCAGGATGCACATCACATTGCATCGCCCAGGCAGAGACAGATGCACAGAGCGATTTCTCATGCCACTCACCCTGCTTATGGCCAGACATTGATTTCCTCTCCTCTGTTTGTTTGGTTCTGACAGAGACAGCCAGCACAGCACAGTGCATCCCAAATGGCACCCTATTCCCTATACTCTAAAGAAGTGCACTACTTCTGACCAGAGCCCCATAGGTTCTGATCAAAAGTAGTGCACTATAAAGGGAATAGGGTGCCATTTAGGAGTCGAAACTATCTTTATCACCTCTCTGATTCCTGCTCGCTGAAAATGTCAAAGCAGCCAGATGTTTTTTTCCCTCTCACTTTTTAGAAAGCTGACACCAATGTTCTGCTTAAAACAACCTGACGTTTTCTCCCCCGCAAATGTTGGGATATTGATGTACATCAGGAAAATGTACCATAATGTCAGGTAATTCGAAAAGCCACGGTCGTGTGGTGTTTTGTTCACTGATGTGACGCAAGTGCGTACGCACACACACACGGACACACGCACATAAAGGTCAACTAGAGTGCAGGCTAGGTAGCTAAGAAATAGTCTGGTACTAATGTTTTACTGAAAAGTTTCTATTGAAAAAAATATGTTATCTAGGTTACGTTGTTCTTAGTCTCCCTGTCTTTGCTAGGTCAGGACGATGATAATGACGATGATGGTGATTGATGAGGCTGATGATGGTAATGATTGATGTTGACAGCACCTGACACAATTATGAAGCTCGTAGTCAAAAGTTTTGGCTCCAGCCAAAACTACTGTGTAAGTCGGAGAGCGATTTCTTCATACATTCATCCCGTGAGAACTTGTCATCTGGGCCGTTACAGTGCATTCGGAAAGGATTCAGACCCGTTTACTTTTTCCACATTTTGTTACGTTACAGCCTTATTCTAAAATTGATTAAATAGTTTTTTTCCCTCATCAATCTACACACAATACCCTGTAATGTCAAACCAAAAACTGTTTTTTAGAAATGTTTGCATATGTATAAAAAAACAACAACTTTAATATCAAATTTACATAAGTATTCAGACCCTTTACTCAGTACTTTGTTGACGCACTTTTGGCAGCGATTACAGCCTCAAGTCTCCCAGTCCCTGCCGCTGAAAAATATCCCCACAGCATGATGCTGCCACCACCATGCCTTACCGTAGGGATGGTGCCAGGTTTCCTCCAGATGTGACATTTGTCATTAAGGCCAAATAGTTCAATCTTGTATTCATCAGACTAGAGAATCTTGTTTCTCATGGTCTGAGAGTCTTTAGGTGGCTTTTGGCAAACTCCAAGCGGGCTGTCATGTGCCTTTTACTGAGGAGTGGCTTCCGTCACCATAATACCATAAAGGCCTGAGTGGTGGAATGCTGCAGAGATAGTTGTCCTTCTGGAAGGTTCTCCCATCTTCACAGAGGCCTCTCTGGAGCTCTGTCACAGTGACCATCGGGTTGTTGGTCACCTCCCTGACCAAGGACCTTCTCCCCCGATTGCTCAGTTTGGCCGGACAGTCAGCTCTAAGAAGAGTCTTGGTGGTTACAAACTTCTTCCATTGAAGAATGATGGAGGCCACTGTGTTCTTCGAGACCTTCAATGCTGCAGACATTTTTTGGTACCCTTCCCCAGATCTGTGCCTCCACACAATCCTGTCTCGGAGCACTACGGACAATTACTTTGACCTCATGGTTTGTTTTTTGCTCTGACATGCACTGTCAACTGTGGGACCTTTATATAGACAGGTGTGTGTCTTTCCAAATCATGTCCAATCGAATGAATTTACCACAGGTGGACTCCAATCAAGTTGTAGAAACATCTCAAGGATGATCAAAGGAAACTGGATGTACCAGAGCTAAATTTCGAGTCTCATAGCAAAGGGTCTGAATACTTATGTAAATAACATTTCTAAAACCTGTTTTCGCTTTGTCATTATGGGGTATTGTGTGTAGATTGATGTTTTTTTTTTCATCCATTTTAGAATAAGGCTGTAACGTAACAAAATGTGGAAATATTCAAGGGGTCTGAATACTTTCCGAATGCACTGTATGTCTGCAATGCTGGGACTGCTACACTTCAAGGCTACCAGAGACTCTCTGACAGATAGGAAGACATGCAGCTAACTGTTGGTTGATGCTAATTGACATAAAACCAACCAAAGTAAAAAACGCTGGGATGTTTTGGGGAAACTTGACAACAAGATGGCAGTTGCCTTCACATGTCATAAGGATCTCTGTAACAGCCTCTTCTCTGTGGGCTGTGCCTGTGGTGGAACACTGGTCCCTCGGAGGGAAGTGGTGGGCGCATCACTTTCAAGATGCAATATTACATCAGACCAATGTGGCATCAAACTGTTCCAAGTTCACAGGCATTAGATTGCCACTAGTTGCATAATTGTATCCTAGCACAGTTCCCCTTTCCTCCCTTTCTAGTAGCCAGCATATGCCTGTACTGTATTCAAAGGTGATGCTTACTGCCAGTGAAAGTGGACAGTAGTCTGCTCCTTTGTGTTCACTGATGATATTCTACTGCATTTCCATCCCAACTGCTGTTTTTCCTCTTAATATATACTGAGGATATACCAGATAAGCTGGCAATAGAGTCGTTCCACCATGCAGTCCTTTGTGGAGTCTGTTTCATCCAGTCACTGATTTCCACAAGGTCTCAATACCCAGAATTCTCAGCTAGCTCCCTGCTAGGCCGGTAGTGACAGCCAGAAGCAGGGGTGCTTAAATCAACCGTACCTCGGATCAAAGTTCAGCATTGTGGGGGCTGAAATTGGACCGTTGGCACATCATGGACTCACCATCCGAGGCTACCACCCTGAGATTATTTCTGGCTTTGAAGGGATTCATCATAGGCCTGCATTCATCATACACATCCCGGTGTGGAAATGGGGTAAAAAGTCCATAGTGGAGTGGAGGAATGAGGATTCTCTGACTGAAATGCTAATGTGGACAGGAGTGTTGCGCAAATCAATAGGGATGTGGTATGCTTTCAAAGTAGTGTGCCTCGCTTTTATATTTTGGAGAATACTTACCCCTCCCTAACTTTATGCTTTGAAAGTGGTGTGCCTCGCTTTTATATTTTGGAGAATACTTACCCCTCCCTAACTTTATCCTTATAGATTTTGTCTTTGCCTCTGTTATGTTCTAAATATCAGCTCGGAATAGGGCCCCATTGAAATGCTGTCTGCGCTGTATACAACGCAAGGTCTTTCACATAACTGGATCAAATTCAATTCTGTGCCCAAGGATGATGGCTACAAAGTGCTGTCTCTTTTGAATGAGAGACCAAGGCTATAGTAGTACTTTTTTTCTTCAAGGAAGTTGTTGCTATGTAGAGACTGTTGCTATGGAAGAGGCTGACTGTCTTGCTGCCTCCTTTGTGATCTGAGTGAAGTTGCAGGTCTTCAATTCTACCACTAGGAGGAGCCCTTTCTCTCTATTTTATGTACTGGTTGAAGTCAACTAGAGAAGGTGGCTAACATGTAGCCTGGTCCCAGATCTGTTAGTGCTGGATAGTCAACGGCTTGGCCACACAACACAAACTGCTCTGGGATCAGGTTGGTGAACCTGGGGAAGTGACTCGGATGGCTTTGTTTTTCCTCAATGGGGTCCTTCCTGCGTGGAAGAGCGTCACAGGTGGAACGATGCTGCCTTACAGGCCTTGGGAAGATAGGGAGAAAGAAAGGAACCGAGTTATATAGAACGTAATGGAAAGAAACCGAGAAGGACTTGACTGTTGTTTTGATGAAAATGCCAAGATGCGTCGGTCAGTTCGTCTGTTTGTGTTCAGTGCTTTTGAGCTGTTGACGTTCGTGAATTATTCAATCTATTCCATAGCAGTAGTGGCACTCTAAATATGAAGGCCTCTGCATGATTCACTGACTCAATCAGTACTTTTTGATTTCATAAACACTTTTCTTTTTCACTTCTCTTCATTTTTGCCCTGAGCTCTGTTCTCCAAGTCCCCCTAGCTAGCTCTCTAGTCTACGTGTGTTTTGAAGGCACACTCCCCACTGCCATTTTGAAGAGACATTTATTAAAAGCTGTTAAACGCAGTTTGAGCTCTGCCAGGGTGTAGAGAAACTGTAAGTTGACGGCGTGTGGAACAGCGCGGACCAGGCCTGGAGGTGCATTAGTTTAGAGGTTAATGTACAATTTTTCTGTACTTTAAGGAATTTAGGATTATCCATGTTGACAGACAGGTCCAGCCCTGAGAATAAGCAGTAAAGTTAACTTGAGAAGACCTACAGTATTGGTTTTCTCCAGCACCTACAGAACATAGCATTTGAAATGTTTTATATTGATGCAGAGTTTTGTTGTCATTCAGGTTTGCCCTCATTGTAAAACTGTCTATGCTAATAATTTTGCTTTATTGCAAACACAACCTCCACACATTCCATTAAGGCCCAACTGTCAGAAACAGATGCCTTTTGGGTGTATGTGTGTGTGTAAAGCGTGTGTGTGCGTGCGTGTCTTTTATGTGTGTTTGTGTGTGTCTTTGCATTCATGTCACATATTAGCAGCACTCAAAGGGAACAGAGCAGTAAACCAGTTCACACGGTCGTTTGCCATTAAGCCCTGCTAAGGGTGTGTGTGTATTCTCCATAACTCACAGGGCGCGGTGGGCTGGCTCTGCTGCTCCTGCTGCTACATATGAACAGAACACAACCCCTGGTGCACTTAGTGAGACGAACCCAGAATATAGATGAGATTAGTAGTACGCCATGATCCCACTGACGTCCTCCCCTCCCTTGTCCGTGGTTACCTCTCGTCAGAGTAGTCCAACCTGGGAGAGGTGAACCACACACAGCCGCTCTGTGCCCCTCCGCGGCCCCCCATGTCTCCCTTTGTCGAACATCTCCTCTCCCTCCCCTGACGTGTACTCACTCTCTCTCTCTCCCTCCCCTGACGTGTACTCACTCTCTCTCTCCCTCCCCTGACGTGTACTCACTCTCTCTCTCCCTCGCTCGCTCCTCTGTCCCTCTTTCTTTCAGTGTTGAACCTCTCCCTCCCTCCTTCCCTCATCCCATTACACATCCTTGTCTTACCACCTAGGAGTCTCTTGGCGTTGGCCTGTAAAATCGTCCAGCTGCTCCCTCCATCCCTTCCTGTGTCTGCACTGACGGGTCATCGCTCACCCCACTGCCATAGGGACGAAGCTTCTCACATCTCCCACTAACACGACACCTCTCTCTGGACCTCCACAGGGCCAGGAAAGTTCCAGCAGAACTTACAGTAATGGGCCCTGAATAGTGTGTGCTTAGGATAGATTAGGATGGAGCACCAATGAGCGGTGTTGCCACATTACAGTCCCTGGGTACACTGCTGGGCCTTGGCTGACAGGGACTGAGACAGGCCCTTTAGGACTGCAATGGCTCAAGACTATTTAGCCACATCCCAGTGCAGATGCTAGCAAGCGATAGCATATCCCCTCTACTGATGATTCCTATCCTCCAAATCCATGGTGTCAAACACTTCAAAATTTGACGTTTGGAGAAACAGAATGATACGGAGCAGGAGTCAACCTGGGGTGTCAAAAACACAGAAACGTGAGTAAATGTCTAATTCTGCAGTGAAACTGAGAGCCTGTTGGTGTGTATATAATAGAGAAAGAGAGTACATAATCTTTATTATTCTCCTTGTGAATGAACACAAACATACGCCTACAGTGCATTCGGAAAGTATTCAGACCCCTTGACTTTTTCCACATTTTCTTACGTTACAGCCTGATTCTAAAACGGATATAAAAATATAAAAAATCATAAATCTACACAAAATACCCCATAATGACAAAGCCAAAATAGGTTTTTTGAGATTTTTGCAAATGTATAAAAATAAATATATGGCAAAATGACATTTACATAAGTATTCAGACCCTTTACTTGTTGAAGCACCTTTGGCAGCGATTACAGCCTTGAGTCTTCTTGGGTATGACGCTACAAGCTTGGCACGCCTGTATTTGGGGAGTTTCTCCCATTATTTTATGCAGATCCTCTCAAGCTTTGTCAGGTTGGATGGGCAGCGTCGCTGCACAGCAATTTTCAGGTCTCTCCAGAGATGTTCGATCAGGTTCAAGTCCAGGCTCTGGCTGGGCCACTCAAGGACATTCAGAGACTTGTCCCGAAGCCACTCCTGCATTGTCTTGGCTGTGTGCTTAGGGTCGTTGTCCTGTTGGAAGATAAACCTTCACCCCAGTCTGAGGCCCTGAGCTCTCTGGAGCAGGTTTTCATCAAGGATCTCTCTGTACTTTGCTCCATTCATCTTTCCCTCGATTCTGACTAGTCTCCCAGTCCCTGCCACTGAAAAACATCCCCACAGCATGATGCTGCCACCACCATGCTTCACCGTAGAGATGGTGCCAGGTTTCCTCCAGACGTGACGCTTGGCATTCAGGCCAAAGAGTTCAATCTTGGTTTCATCAGACGAGAGAATCTTGTTTCTCATGGTCTGAGAGTCCTTTAGGTGCCTTTTGGCAAACTCCAAGTGGGCTGTCATGTGCCTTTTACTGAGGAGTGGCTTCCATCTGGCCACTGTACCATAAAGGCCTGATTGGTGGAGTGCTGCAGAGATGGTTGTCCTTCTGGAACGTTCTCCCATCTCTACAGAGGAACTCTGGAGCTCTGTCACAGTGACCATCGGGTTGTTGGTCACCTCCCTGACCAAGGCCCTTCTCCCCTAATTGCTCAGTTTGGCCGGGCGGCCAGCTCTAGGAAGAGTCTTGGTGTTTCCAAACTTCTTCCATTTAAGAATGATGGAGGCCACTGTGTTCTTGGGGACCTTCAATGCTGCAGAAATGTATTGGTACCCTTCCCCAGATCTGTGCCTCGACACAATCCTGTCTCTGAGCTCTACGGACAATTCCTTCGACCTCATGGCTTGGTTTTTGCTATGACATGCACTGTCAACTGTGGGACCTTTATATAGACAGGTGCGTGCCTTTCCAAATCATGTCCAATCAATTGAATTTACCACAGGTGGACTCCAATCAAGTTGTAGAAACATCTCAAAGATGATCAATGGAAACAGGATGCACCTGAGCTCAATTTCAAGTCTCATAGCAAAGGGTCTGAATACTTATGTAAATAAGGTGTTTCAGTTTTAGATTTTGAATACATTTGCAAAAGTTTCTAAAAACCTGTTTTAGCTTTGTCATTATGGGGTATTGTGTGTAGATTGATGAGGAATTTGTTTTATTTAATCCATTTTAGAATAAGGCTGTAACATAACAAAATGTGGAAATAGGGAAGGGGTCTGAATACTTTCCGAATTCTATAGAATGGAAAAAGCCATACGACTAAAGAAAACAGTTGAATGTTTTAAGTAGATTCAAACAAATACAGAAAAACACCCCCTAATTTAATTATATTTATTCAGTTAAAAACATTTAATGCTTTGGAATATGCAAACAGATTAAAAGGTGGGTCCGCCTTGGAATGTCTGTATGGGAGAGTGGGGTAAATTGAGCCATTTTTCACATTCAGCATCACCCAGTCTAGGGAAATATAGTATTCTTTCTAACAAAGATATCTACATATATTTCAGGATGTTGTGTATTCCTGGAAATAATCAGAATTCATGTAAACATGACAGTTTTGAAAACATTCCCTCCCCTGACCCATTACACATCCTTGTCTTACCACCTAGGAGTCTCTTGGCGTTGGCCTGTAAAATCGTCCAGCTGCTCCCTCCATCCCTTCCTGTGTCTGCACTGACGGGTCATCGCTCACCCCACTGCCATAAGGACGAAGCTTCTCACATCTCCCACTAACACGACACCTCTCTCTGGACCTCCACAGGGCCAGGAAAGTTCCAGCAGAATTTACAGTAATGGGCCCTGAATAGTGTGTGTTTAGGATAGATTAGGACGGAGCACCAATGAGCGGTGTTGCCACATTACAGTCCCTGGGTACACTGCTGGGCCTTGGCTGACAGGGACTGAGACAGGCCCTTTAGGACTACAATGGCTCAAGACTATTTAGCCACATCTCAGTGCAGATGCTAGAAAGCGATAGCATATCCCCTCTACTGATGATTCATATCCCCCAAATTCATGTCCGTAGAAAAAGGCAGTGCCCAAACCGACTTAGAGTTGAGGTGCAGCCGAAATGCAAGGTTCACATTGGGGAAAACAGGTGCAGCCCTCCCACATACGCCACAACCACAACCATTCTTACACCAGGCCAATCCAACCAGCCAGAGGTCATCCACGCCACCAACGTGTGAATTAATTCCAACATGTGAGCTCATAGATTATGGATGGAGCCTGCGGTATGGAGCCATGTCCCACCATGCATATTTCAGGAGGATCATGGGAAGAGAAGTAGTTCTCCAGGCGACATTGAGTGAGCAGTTCGTGGGGATTGTAGTCATTAATAATGCCCCTTGGTTGCATTGATAACCACCTGGTGGCACAAAGCGCTATCAGTTTGCTGGCATCGGCTTCAAAATAGAGAGATAAAACACTGTAGATAACATGATTTCTATTATTATACATATTCATTGTGCTGCCTAGCAAATACTATCAGAGTAGGAAGGTCTGGAAGGGGTATTTTCTAAGGAAAAGTTATAAATTAGGCTTAAATACTATCATCTATCAATTTAGAGGAACAGTATTTGTCTTTTTTATATCCAGTTTCAAAGAAAAGAACCAGCTGGATATGTTTAAGAGCCAACATGCGTATCATCAGCCAACAACCAAATAACCGTGGATCTTTTTCATATAATGATAATGAATGCAGGCTACATAATGTATGTACATAGATAATCGAGGTATGGATTCATGTAGGATTAGAAGCACAACATTCACAACATTATATATGATGCCTCGGCACATCTGACCTATTTCCCTACGTGTTGTTGTATGGCTACGCTGTTCTACCCGCCTTCATTTCATGCTCGCTTTCAGCTTTACATCTCCCTATTCTCAGTTTAATACCAGATTTGCCGCTCTGCTCGCCGCTCCGAGGTTGTTTTTATTCATTTGCCGTAGATCTGTCGAGAGCTTGCTGCTGGCTCATTAGCCGTTTCATCTGTGAAAAATGAATTTGTGATGAAGGCTGTTTCATATCTGTTCTGCATGACGGGCATGGGGGGAACGGAGCTTGGGAAAGCAAAGCATTGCAGGCTATAGTTTCTCTTTTGGCCACATTTCTCTGCGAGCTTCTTCAAGATGAGGCCTGTATCCAATACTTTAGCATTCTTTTTACACTGTTTTTCTCCTTTTTTCTTGATCATGCTGTAAATGTCTACCTTGAATGGGTGTCTCCTATCCATCCTCCATTAGGGGTCTCATGGGTGTCTCCTATCCATCCTCCATTAGGGGTCTCATCCCTCCCTCTGTAGTAGGGGTTGGAGCCAGGGCTGAACCAATTCTATAGAGGGAGATAAATCCAGCGTCATTAGGACACAAATCACCATAGATAATGGACCTGCCCCGGCCCATCCCAGTAGCAACCCCACCAGGAGGTGGGGAGAGAGGGGATGAATGTAACCCACTAAGCCCACCTCGGTGTGTCCGAGTTCAGCCTCCCACAAAGGGAGAGTGCGGCCTCTCTGGAGGAAGCTGAGGAGATAACTAATTACAGTGATGGGGGGTGCTACACAGATGGGTCCCCTCCCCACAACTCCCTTTACCTCTTGTTCAGCCAAACCCCTATTCTCTTTCTCCTGTGAGAGAAGGGAGAGGAAGAGAGACCGAGACAAAGAGAGAGAGAGAAGGCGAGGGAGAAGGGCCAAAGCCTCTGTTTTGGCAGGCCCACTCAGGAGCGCTGAAGAGCGAAGGATCCCTATTCAGGGCGTGCCACAGAGAGGGCCTGTTCCCACCGCTGCTTTCACACAGGCAGAGTGGGGGCAGCATTATGGGGGGGGTCCTTACACTCCTTTCTGAAAGGTAGAACAGAACAGGAGGGCTCTCCTCTATTTTACCCCCTCTCTCTCTCTCTCTCGCTCCTCTCTCCTCTCTGACCAGCCTGTGTTTCAGGACTACATCCACGCTGCCTGCTCCTCCCGGTGCCATGGATACAGCCCTATCTTCTGATGAAATGGGGCAAAGCCCGACCCCCTGAATAACCCTGAATGAGATGGTGTGTAGAAGAGGGAACGATATAAAGGCCCATGTAAGAGGGCATGGCCAATCAGTTCAAAGGATTCAAAATAACATAGTTTTTTCAGTTGCCCTGCTTTTATTAACAGTATTCTCTTTGTTTGTGTGTGTGATGCGTGTCTGTGTGCGTGTGTAGAATAGAGAAAGAGAACGGAATCTTTATTATTCTCCTTGTGAATGAACACAAGCGTACGCCTGTATGCTATAGAATGCAAAAGGCCATATGACCACATAAAAGAGTTGAATGTTTAACTAGATTGAAACAAATACAGAAAAACACTCCTCCTAATTTAATTCATGTTTCAAAGGTTTAACAAGAGCACTGTGGCATTGTACTATGTCATTATTCCTCCATTAAATATTTAAGATCTCCCAAAACAGTTAAAAACATTTAGTGCGTTGGAATGTGCAAACAGAGTGAAGGTGGGCCAACATAGTGTCTGTAGTCAGAACACATTATCCACACCATGAATCATCGCCTTTTTAAATGAATGATGAAATGTTCAGCTGTTGGTTGTTGGAGCACTTTGGAGAAAACCCCAAAACACTATTTACTTTTCAAACAGCTCTGACTTTCATAACTCAGCACTGACCTTTTAGTCTTTACATTGCTTCACAGCAGCACGCTCTCTGATTAAAGGTGTAATCTGGGATATTTGCTGTTTAATATTTGCCACGCAGTTTAGGTGGTGGGCTAATGTTGAGCTTAAACACGAATCCCAGATTGTATCTTTAAGGTCCAAGCTGCCCTAAACTGCTGTTGAAACAGCAGGGTTTTGTTCATTAGGGCACACAATGGAAAACATTTAAATGTTGTGCAGTGGAAATGGAAAACAGGCATTTCTTAGTCCAGGTGGTAGGCTAGTCCCTCTCTGTTTCAGCCAGTTTCCTTCCGTTTGGTGCCTAATGAACGCGAGCATAGCCCTTCTAAGGATATATAAATGTGTAACGCTTCTCTGACATGACCCAGTTCAAAAGACGACAGAACAAATTCCACTTCACAGAAGGCAAACATGCACGTAGAAGCATTAAGTGGCACCGTTTAGGCAGCTGCACCCTGCCACCCCGAAGCACTCCGCAGGTCGGCACACATCCTACCTATATATGAATCAACTGGCTAAACGACCTCCTAACTGTTGCTAATTGTCCGCGCTATAATGCACTGTCTAAATATTTCCAATGAGCCTTTCCGCTGAAAAATGTGTCATTTTAAAGCGTTCGTTTAACTAAATAATGACACAAGGAGCAATTAAGTGAAAGTATAGTGTCATCGGCGACTTGTAACAGTTTGATCTAGCGGAGGAGAAAACCTCCTAACGACGTGTGTCGTCTCATCTTTAAATGATAAGCTGTAAAATGACTTGTTTAAACTGTAGTGTGGTAATTATTACAGGAGCCTGCCGACACCTCAGCAAATGTGTGTTTGTGTGTGGCAAAGATAAATGTTTCTTCGATAACAATGTTTTCCCCTTAAATGTCTGAGAAGTACCAATACCTGCCCATAGAAAGTAGTTGGGGAAGTAGGGGAGGGAGGGAAGGAAGGAAGGACAGATGGAAGGAGAGAGAGAATATACATTTTCAGCGATAAGTGTCTCAGAAGTGCCAATTCCATCCCAGAGAAAATAGTTGGCAAGGGAGAGAGGGAATGAGGGAAAGAAGGGCAGGAGAGAGAGAAGGCGCGAGAGACTAGAGGATTCAGACACTCAGCAGAGCTTATGTTGTATTCAGAGTTCAGATCCCTCTCAAGAGTCTGGGATGGGGGTGAGAACAGGGCCCAAAATACCACAAATACCTTCCACTTAAAAAAAACAAAAAACACAAAGACCTAGATATCAACTTTGTTACATTGCAGATACCCACTTTCTCAAACTCCCAAGACACCCAGATAACCACTTTTTAAACCACTCACATGCCAGATAGCCTACCATTCAAAACCCTCGGATTTAGTACCACATATTCTCATCCAGCAGTCTCATTAAAACTACTCTACACTGATACCATAAAGTATGTGCTGCTGATGCTAAGCCGCTCTATATTGAAACTCTGTGGTAACAAACAGCGGGATTCTGTACTTGCAGTGACATTCTCCAGCTTTGAGAAACCTGGCACGAGTTACAAAGAGAGGAATGCCATTTTGATCTCTGACTACCTTCCACCTGAAAGAGAAACCCTCACTCCATTATTTGTTAGGAACACCAGGGCCGTGTTCTATTGTGTTCCCCTGAGACAACACAGGCAGGAGATGTTCTATATCGACTCAGGGGAACACAATAGAACACGGCCCTGTTGTTCCTAACCATTAATGAAGTGAGGGTTTCTCTTTCAGGTGGAAGGTAGTCAGAGATCAAAATTCCTTTCTTTGTAACTCGTGCCAAAAGGTTTCTCAAAGCTTGAGAATGTCAGTGAATTTGGGGATTTGATCGTCTCATAGGCTACTAGCTACACTCTTTTCGAAGTGTCCCATTCTGTCAGGTAGAGATTGAAAGACTAAAAAAAGTTCCATTCCAGTAACCAGTAGAGTAAAGTCATACCGAATAAAAAAACATCACAACAGCTGTGATGGAAACAGGACGTTTCGGTCCAATTTATACATGCCGACCATTAATTTGTTCGATAATTTGTTCGTTCCACATGATGCGATCTTTTTGTGTTGGTAAAATGAATTATGTGAGAGATGGAAATATTGATATAAAGACCATCCTATCGAAGTAAACTTGGGAGTCACGCGATGATATGGTGTGTGTGGTCCTCCACTAAGACTCGGGAAACCATGCAGTTTTTTAGGCTACAGCTGAAATAAGTTATAATGAACTTCTCAGGGTGACGAAAGTGCACGGTGATCTTGATGCTCCTTTCAAATAAATATTGAGGGTCTGATACTGGTGACATGATGATCGATGCTTGACTGCCGTTTGACAAATACAAATATTTTCGCTCTTATCCATAATAATCTCATTTTGTAGACTAGCCTACCCACACCGTATCTGCCAGCTGTTGGCTAGAGCGCACGTGCCAAGACCGGAGTAGGCACATTTTCTATTTAACGCAACAGTTTTTGTGACAAAACTATCGGTAGAGTTGAAAATGCGATGGAAACACATTGAACTTTAGATTTTTATTCGATACATAAAAACTTAAGCGAAAAAATACATTTTGTGTGCACTACGTCATCACGCACTGATTTTTATCTGCAACAACTCAGTTTGGTGGAAAAACACCACTTGTGGGGAAAATACGCATATTTTCTCAAATCTGTTGCCAAATGGATGGGATCCTAGCTATAGTAGGAGTGTATTTAATATGATCTAACCTAGCTATAGTAGGAGTGTATTTAATATGATCTAACCTAGCTATAGTAGGAGTGTATTTAATATGATCGAACCTAGCTATAGTAGGAGTGTATTTAATATGATCGAACCTAGCTATAGCAGGAGAGAATTTAATATGATCGAACCTAGCTATAGTAGGAGTGTATTTAATATGATCGAACCTAGCTATAGCAGGATAGTATTTAATATGATCGAACCTAGCTATAGCAGGATAGTATTTAATATGATCGAACCTAGCAATAGTAGGAGTGTATTTAATATGATCTAACCTAGCTAGTTTCATAGTTTGAAAGGAATGTGCAGTTTGACTGGAAAAGTCTCACTCAGATTTCTTTTCAGAAACTCCGGGGAGTGAAGTGAGTGTTGTAATGTTAAAATCAAATAAAACATTGTTTGTCACATGTGCCAAATAGAATACATACCTTACAGTGAAATGCTTACTTACAAGCCCTTAACCAACAATGCAGTTTTAAGAAAAATAAGAGCTAAGAAAAATATTTACTAAATAAACTAAAGTAAAAAAGAAAAGAGCAACAATAAAATAACAATAACGAGGCTATATACATATCTCTCATATATAAGTGAGAGATATGTCTTCTCTAAGAAGACTGTAACATTACTGTGTGGAATTGCCTGTGGCGCAGCGGTCTAAGGCAATGCATCTCAGTGCTAGAGGCGTCACTACAGACCCTGGTTCGATTCCAGGCTTTATCACAATCCGGCCGTGATTGGAAGTCCCATAGAGCGGCGCAAAATTGGCCGAGCATCGTCCGGGTTTGGGCGGGGTAGGCCGTCATTGTAAATATGAATTTGTTCTAAACTGGCTTGCCTAATTAAATAAAGGTTTAAAATAAAAGTAACTTAACTTTTGGATTACCCAAACTCAGTAACGTAATCTGATTACTTTATCATCTACACTGAACAAAAATATAAACGCAACATGTAAAGTGCTGGTCCCATGTTTCATGAGCTGAAATAAAAGATCCCAGACATTTTTCATATGCACAAAAAGCTTATTTCTCTCAAATGTTGTGCTAAAATTGGTTTACATCCCTGTTAGTGAGCATTTTATCCTTTGTCAAGATAATCCATCTACCTGATAGGTGTGGTATATCAAGAAGCTGATTAAACAGCATGATCATTCCACAGGTGCACCTTGAGCTGGGGACAATAAAAGGCCACTCTAAGGAAAGGCCACGCAGAGGAATATTTCTGTCTGTAATAAAGCCCTTTTGTGGGGAAAAACTCATTCTGATTGGCTGGGCCTGGCTCCCCAGTGGGTGGGCCCACACATGGCTGCACCCTGCCCAGTCATGTGAAATCCATAGATTAGGTAATCCATACATTAATTTATTTCAATTGACTGTTTTCCTTATATGAACTGTAACTCAGCAAAATCTTTGAAATTGTTGCATGTTGCGTTTATATTTTTGTTCCGTATTGGTCAGTGTTTCCCAACCATTTGGTTGTAGCCCTTGACAAACACACGTAATTCAACCCATTGAGGGCTCGATGATTAGTTGACAAGTTGAATCAGGTGTGCTTGTCCAGGGTTACAGTACTAATGTGTGCTGTTGGGGGTACTCGAGGACCAGGGTTGGGAAACACTGATCTAGTCTTTCAAAAGTATCTGTAATCTGATTACAATACTTTTGCTGGTAACGTAACTGATTACATTTAACTGATTACATGTAATCAGTTACTTCCCAACCCTGTGTGGAGGTGATTGGAGGAGTTTGGCCTCTGTATTTTCGGTGTCGTTTTCTGAAGTGGTGAACTGTCTTCCAACCCCACAGCCAATCATTCTCATAGATTGGATTCTTGTTGCGAGTCTGTGTTTGTGTGTGTTCGTTTAGGAGCCATGCCGGGCCTTATGTTTCCCAAACAGTTGCCTTTGCCCACTGAAACTGATGGGAAATAGAAAGAGGAGAGTGAGATAAGGTCTGTGAGTGGCCCTATTGAGAGATACTTGGCTGGCGTCATAACTATAACTACTCTCCTGGGTTATTGGACTCTGTCTGGCTCCCTGGGCTTTGGTTTGAGTGTGTGCACTTGACCTTAGTCTAGCCTCATGCAATATTACATTCACAACACACACGCGTTCACACACATCTCACTTAAAGCGTCAATCAGCAGTAGAAACAATTTAGTTTCGGTAAAAAGCGGAGGGATGGGGCTGGAGAAATGTAACCACTTTCAAATTCATAGACAGAGTTATGGATGCAAGGACTGAACATCCATTATATCAAAATTATCATTCTAACCATATTTTGAGGCTATATAATGTTTGTTTAAATGTACTTTGTTTACAAACATGGAAGTAAAACAAGCTTATATGTTGGGTACTGATGGGATACGACAGTTGAACTAAGCTCATGAAGCATTTATAAGTTATATTCTTCAAGAATCAATGGATACATATCATTAATTTATAAGTCAAAAAATGTACTTAGCAACTGCTGATTGCACATTTTTTCAAAGGGTGTGACTTTTGGGTGCTGGTTCATTGAACATGCACTGTAGATGTACTCTTGAAAATAGTTTGCTATCTGATTCTGTTTTCTGAAAGACAGCATATAGTCCTATAGTCAGATTAGTGGATGATTGCAGGTATACCTTCTGCAATCACAATCTTTTGATGCTTTCTGCCCTTTGTTGCTCAGGTTTGGCCAGTAGAATATCAATAAGGAGTTTCTATTATTTTCAGTTTGTGTGAAAATTGACATCTGACGTGGTGGACAAAAGCGACGCTAGAACAATCCCAGTGTTGTCAGTCTCTCTACATGTCTCCTAACAATGGTTTCTCCACTGAGTACAGTTTCAATCAGCCTCCATCTCCCCTCTGATAACTAACTCCACATCTTGGCCCAATCCTCAGTTACACAGAAGCCTTTGTTTAGCTAAGATCCCCTCCGCTCCCTCTCTCTCTCTCTCTCCTTTCATTTTTCCCTTTCCTTTTTTGTCCGGAATCGTAATTATCACCCAGAACCACACTGGCGCCTAAAGACAAGACCACGAAAACCCAGAAAGAATCAGTCTCGGGGGCAGCTGTGTCTGTGTCCTCAACAACAAGCATATGGCAGAACCTTCTGGAATGTGCAAGATTGGTTGGAGGATGCCTTTCCCTCGTCTCCTCTCTCTCCCAACCCAACATTCTTTAAATGTGTCGCCTGCTCAGATCACATTGAAATTGGCTCCTGTCATTGGCGTGACCGTGTGATTCCGGCGTGTACATTCCTGTCAGGAGCGGGAAGGGTGAGGGGAGGGCGGCGAGGTCTCCCGACCCACCATCTTACATATGCTGTCGACGTAACCTCATCTCGGAGGGGATCAAGCACATGCAATCTCAATACGTATGCACACACATACACACGCACACTCAGAAGTCCCCGGCCCAGGGCGTTTGGGGGGGATGTCTGCTCCACACTCGAAAGGCACACACACACATGCTCACTCTGCTGCTGTGCCGGGAACTGAGGAGACAACACAGACAACATATTCAGAGATGGATGAAGAGAAAACACACACACACACACACACACACAACTCAGGAGCGGGCTGGCTCCATGGCAACAACAGATAGTCCTCTTGTTTTGTGGTCCTTTTTTGATTTTCTGAAAGAAAACAACAAAACAGAGGATATCTGTAGAATGCAGTGTAGTCATACCCAGAGGCGGTTGAATGATGTATTGGCTTTATTAATGCCTCTTGCTTTTTATCTTGCTTCAGTAGATGAGTTTTGAAATTCTAAACACACAGTATTCCTCCTCCTCCTCCACCTCCACCTCTTCCCTCAAATGCCTGTATGAAAGACAAGGCCCAGGCGGGGGGTTCCCCATGGAGGGGACCCGAGGATTCTGAACACCAAAACACTTGTTCACACAGTGGCTTTGTGTGGCCAGCCCAGCGTGACGCCCACAGGGCTTATAGCACAGTTAGTGCTCAGCCCCAGTGTTGGTTAGCTCACCACCGACACATTCACAGTGTCCTAGTATACAGGAGTACTGCTGTGAGACTTTCAATTTATGGTGCATTATCTTCTTTCCTTGCCTAATTGGTGAATGAGTGATGGCACTTTAATAGGAAGATGTATGCCCTGATCCTGAATGGTGTGACTGGTGTAACTCCTCATGCTTGCTTAAGACATATATTATATACAGTAACTTCTTCACTGTATATTTTCTGCATATTCCGCAATCTGTAGAAGATTGACATTCATTGAACAACAAGACCTCCTCTTTAGGAATGCTCCCTCTAAACCCCTAAACCCATCTAATAAAATCACGCATTCCTTGACAGTCAGTTTCTTCCTCCCCTGAACTTTTTGGGGGCTGTTTTTCATAAGAATGCACAACACGTACCAACCTCTGTGGTGATGAAACCATGGAATCTTCCCGTTCTGGGTGGCTGTGTAACATAGTCCTTCTGAGAGTACACAAGCGCAAACAAACCCCAACCCAAAAGATTTGAGGCATTCCGTGAATGTAGATGGAATGTTTTCTCAAAACCCCTTAATTAACGTGAACAAGCGGTGCGGTTCAGTGCACTTGATCACACTGTGTGTGCGTGCACCGCTGAGGAGCGTGTGCGCGCACCGCTGAGGAGCGTGTGCACCGCCGAGGAGCTCCACCACGGTTTAGTTAACAAAAGAGCATTACATTTTGTTGCTAATGACGCCCTGTAATTGGCAACTGTAGAGTTTAAGGGCTCTCATTATGAACCGCCGAGCTGGGCTGCCTGCTTGTCAAAGAGTGTGTGTGTGTGTGTGCCTGTCGAACGGTGCAGAGTGAGCGCTAATCATTCTGATGCAACAGACTGCACATTGTGATATTGTTATACAAGTGTAGGCCTTATTTCTGAAGGTGGCTAAAGCAGACAAAACTGGGTTTCTCCTTTGAGGCTGTGAGGTGTTTGGGATTTTCAACATTCCGTCCCTATTCTCTATAGAGTGAACTGTTTTGTTGATCCTGTTATTGGACAGGAGGGTCTTTCACATAACTGTCAATGCATGAGTAGGTTCACCCAACAGCAACTATAAAAGTAAACGTATGCAATACTGGGCATCAGGCTTCTGTTAACCGTTTGAATTCATCACCACACTCATCAACAGTGCAGTTGACATCTTTTGTTGTGCCTCTGATGACCAGCAATCCAGCTTTGTACTGTAGGTCTAGAGGAGAGAGAGCCTGGTCCCAGATTAGTTTGATCTGTTTGTGCTGTCTTGTCCAGCAGCGGCAAACGCGTACAAGCAGATCTTGGACCAGGCTGTAGAGAGGCTGCTTCATTACATGATTGGCCTGGCTGCAAGTCTCTTATGGTTGTTTGAAGGCGCCAAGGCGAGGTGCGCTTTTACAGTGTTGAACATGTAGAATATCAATATTTCATTTGACCAAATTATTGCTTTCTGTTGTTTTTGCTCCTAGTTGGCTTGGAGAGAAACACACTCCATTGGAGGACCATTGGAGCGGAATTTCTGTTTTAATTCTTGAACCTTCATGAATTTCTGAGATGCTTGGCAAAGGAGAAGATCTCACAGACTGTTTCATGTTCTACTAGCTGATTTCGTAGCTCATGTCTTAGCCTTGTTGATCAGTCAGTATGACTGATGATAGAGATTCATGCAGTCGATCCATTTTCAGATCTTCCTGATAGAAACGGCACGAGGCTTGAAAAGGACAAACATGATAAATGTGAACGAAAGGAGACATGGTACACAGGTTATAGATGTGATTACTCTCTGTCACAATGAGACTCTCTCTCTCTCTCTCTCTCTCTCTCTCTCTCTCTCTCTCTCTCTCTCTCTCTCTCTCTCTCTCTCTCTCTCTCTCTCTCTCTCTCTCTCTCTCTCTCTCTGGAGAGTGATGGGGAACCAGAGAGAGAGAGAGAGAGAGAGAGAGAGAAAACAACTGCCTAATTTATCCAGTCCGGTCACACCATCCTGCAGATTATGTTGCTTATTATCCCAATAAGCGCTCTATCACAGCCTTAAATCAGACTGAATTATGGGAGCACAGCCTTCGCCTACATGTAACCGAGCAGCACGGAGGGTACAAGCCTGAGAGCCCATCAATACTATTTACCTCTCTCTCTGGTTCCATCTCTCTCGCTCTCTCTCTCTCTGGTTTCCCATCACTCTCCATCCACCTCTACTATGTTATGTACCAGGACAGAAAAACAAGTGTCATTTAGAGGCTTTCATGATAGAAAATAATATAATGACTTGTTGCTATATTATTGTGGAAAAGTACACATCTAAACACCACTATCAGGCCAATGGATATGGGCACTCAACCTATTTCAGGCTATAGACTCAAAGTAAGGACGAGTAATACTCAGCAATTACTAGTTTTACAGCTGTAGTTTACACCTTCAATTACGGAAAGATGATGGTTACATGATTTGACTGTCTTGGTAACTGGCCCCATATCCTGTCCTCCCCGATAGTCATTACACTGCACTTCTCCACCTCACCCCCTCCCCTACCCATCCAACCCTGTCTCTCTTCTAATCAACCATCCGTCCCCTCAAGCCATTCCATTCCATGATAGATACTACCCATCTCCCCTTCTCCTCTATGTACCAGCACTTTAATTGTAGTAATTTTGGCTTATTCAAGGATGAGATACAGTACACTACCATCAACTTTTCAGCACATATTGCAATGTTGGGGAGACGAGCAGGAGGAGAAAGTGACGTCCCTTCTCCCCCATTCCTCCTCCATTCCTCACCCGTGCCTCACAGAGCCTTTTCTGTCTAATGGCGACCATTCTCCATATGGCAAATCCCTCGACACAAGTCATTTCATATGGCCATTACAACAAAGCAGCCAGCAAGTGTCTTACATGAATTGGCTTTGACATGACTTTGAGGAAAAATTTGCGCTTTTTGTCGCTATGTGGAAGAAAATACCCAGTTTGATCTTGACCACATCAGAGAGAGCAGACCAGATATATTACCCATGGGCAATTTCACCGTAATGGAATTAAATGCTTTGACTCACTTTTTTCACTTTAAAATCTGTGCCAAACAAAAACATTGATTTCAAAGTTTAACAAACCAGACAACTCTATGCACAAGGACTACTTTTTAACAATTTCTACTGAAAAATGTACAAAAACTTATTTAGTGGAAGAACTGTGCAGATACAAACTTTGGTAACGGAATTTACGGTAAAATCTCCCTCAGGTTTTTATGCTACCACGTTACCCACCTGGGGTGTCGGGTACGACATGGCACCTCGAGTTTCAAAAAATCTATTTTGGTTATTGAACTTACAGTAAGTGAAGTGGATTTACATTATGGGTCCCTGATCTGTACTACACATCATTATGGATATGAATGTCATTCTCCTCATCCTTCACAAGTTTGGACATCGCAGCACAGTAGAGTTTAGCAAGGTAGAGTCCAGTATAGGTCAGTACAGTAGAGTACAGTACAATATACTGTACTCTACTCTAATGTAATATACTCTACTTTTCCGTACTATACTGTACTATACTGTATTGTACTATACTGTACTATACTCTACTGTACTGTACTATACTGTCCTATACTTTATTGTACTATACTGTTCTGTACTGTTCTATACTGTACTGTACTATACTATACTGTACTGTACTGTCCTATACTGTATTGTACTATACTGTATTGTACTATACTGTATTGTACTGTACTCTACTGTTTATTGTATTGTATTGTACTGTGCTCTACTCACCGTCCTGTACTGTACCATCCAAACTTGTGAAACATTATGTCTATTATAGATTCAGTTTTGGTCCAGTCTGTCTGTGGACGTTAGCATCAAGGCCAGGGTGGACTGAACAAATTTCAACTACTTTTCAACGTCCATGGGCGTCTGGTGTCGGTCGGTGCTCAATGGGTGAGGATGCTGGTTACAGTAAATGGAAAGAGAGGGGCTCATGGGTAGGTGTCAGTAAGCGCTGGTGACAGAGAAACGGCGAGAGGGAGAGAGGGAGGGGTTGTCCAGACTCAGCTACGGTTTGAACATCCGATAACAGAAAGAGATAGAAAACCGTTATCAGCTGAACATAACAGTATGTCAGTGGAAGGGAGGACAGTAGCAGGTGACCCAACTGTCGTTAGTGATTATTATGATTTGCCATTTTAGCCAGTTCAGCTGCAGTAATTCCGTTACTGAATTTGATATCAGTAAAATCACTATAACTAATTGTTAGGTCTACCATTACTTGTTACTTCTGTGAATTTTCCTTATCCTCCCTCCTCATGAGGGAAAGAAATGAGAAAATATCATTAAAATATGTGGGTTTTTGGTAAGGAATTACAAGGCACAAGGCAATATTTCTTAAACTTACAGAAGGTAAACAATTTATCCAAAACGAAATATGTGTTGTCATGGGTCTTTACGTCAACATTATTGGGTTTTGATGTATTTCTGATACCTTTTAAGACTTTTTCTGGTAGATGTTTTTTTTGTTATTTATATATTTTATTTTTGCACTTTTTTTCTCCCCAATTTTGTGATATCCAATTGGTAGTTACAGTCTTGTCCCATCGCTGCAACTCCCATACGGACTCGGGAGAGGCGAAGGTCGAGAGCCATGCGTCCTCCGAAACACGACCCCATCAAGCCGCACTGCTTCTTGACACACTGCTCCCTTAACCCGGAAGCCAGCCGCACCAATGTGTCGGAGGAAACACCGTACAGCTGGCGACCCAAGTCAGCTTGCAGGCGCCCGGCCCGCCACAAGGAGTCGCTAGAGCGTGATGGACAAGGACATCCCGGGCCGGCCAAACCCTCCCCTAAACTGGACGACGCTGGGTCAATTGTGCGCCGCCTCATGGGTCTCCCGGGTCTGTAGTGACGCCTCTAGCACTGCGATGCAGTGCCTTAGACCGCTAAGACCCCTTTTCCATCTGTTTATCCAGAAATCAAAATCTTTACTTATGCCACATTTATTAGATGGAAAATGGTTGAAAAATCTATGTATGCCTTCATTTCCCCAAAATATAGACTCTTAGCTTAATTTGACACCCAATTTGATATGCTCCTATGAACTTCACATGTTGGTGCTCGATGGAAATGCCCCCATGCACTGTAAGAGATCCCTTTGAAAAAGGAATCTGATTTCCTTCTACACGGACAGATTTTTATGTTCTTATATGTTTTGAGCAGTAGTAATCCCCCTCGGGAGGTACTGTAGCTCAAAGTCCTGTTAACTGTCCACTGAGGCTCCTGCCCTCCCTCTGTGTGTGTGTGTGTGTGTGTGTGTGTGTGTGTGTGTGTGTGTGTGTGTGTGTGTTGTAGTAGTAGTAGTAGTAGTAGTAGTAGCCAGGTCCATGCCTGGGCACTGAGAATACATTAAGAAGCTCCTCAATCATACGCTGAGGCTTTATCAAAGGTACCCTGCTGGACAGGGCAGAATCAATTTAGAACCATGCTGCTGGAATTATCTCCCTGACTGAGGGATGAAGGTAGAGAGTGAGAGGGATGGAGAGTGAGAGGGATGGAGAGAGAGAGCGGTGAAGAGAGAAAGAGAGAGGGAGATAAAGAGAGCGCGATAGGGAACCTTTCAGTGTATCCTGTCTGACGATGACTTTGGTTCTGTGGTACACAGACACACACACACACACACTGACAAACAAGCACACGCACGCACACTGACAAACAAGCACACACACACACTGACAAACAAGCACACAAACCATTGCATATAGATGGCTGTGTATATTCATATGAGGCACCAAATGTAAAGGGGTTCTGATTAAATCACTACAGCTGAATGCTGACTATCCTTATTGCTATTGGTCTGAATGCTGTCTTCTGTTATTGCTATTGGTCAAGGAGGAGAGGAAGTGGCTGTAGTGCCTGTTTTGATTGGATGGTTTGGATGAATGGACATTAAAGATGGGAGGCATGGTGCTAAATGACATCTCTACAGTCTTCCCATGATTCCTGCACCCTAAGTGGGACACAACTCACTCCCCAACGCCCCTCCAACCATCCATCTCCCCAGGCCCTGGATAACCAGGAGGGGGGCGAGAGTGAGGGGGGAGTGAGAAAAGGGCAAGAGGGGTGTGTGTGTGACACCTCAGTTGGTGCATTAGCCACATCATACGTGTTCCCCCCAACCAGCCATGCTGATTGTTGCTAGATAAATTGTTGTTGTAAGCACTGGCATGAACTGGAGGGAGTGCATTTTAAACAGACTTGGAGTGTTTCACATTCCAGAGACAGATGAAGCAGCTCTGTCTCTGTCTCTCTCTGTGTGTGTGTGTGTGTGTGTGTGTGTGTGTGTGTGTGTGTGTGTGTGTGTGTGTGTGTGTGTGTGTGTGTGTGTGTGTGTGTGTGTGTGTGTGTGTGTGTGTGTGTGTGTGTGTGTGTGTGTATGTGTGTTTGTGCGCGCGTGCGCGTGCTGGCAGCCAGTGCGGCATGATTGAGTTAACTAAGATCTCATTCCGAACAACATTTTCATGTGTACTCTCCCTCTCGATTGATGTGCTAGCGGGATGGAAAAGTCACTGGCATCTCCTCCCCTCCTCCACTCTGCTCTCACATTGATAGTAATGAGAGATGACATGCTGAGAATCAAAGTCTCGACTCGGCATTCAAATGAACAGACACACACACTCATAGTTCACACTCAGAGCCAAATGAGGGGCAGGTTCAGGACTGATCATTTGTCTCCCTGTGATTAAGACTGCGCAATTTCACTTAGAGATGGACTGGAAGTGTGTGTGTGTGTGTGTGTGTGTGTATGTGTGCTTGCGTATGTGCAACGTTACAGGAGCCAAACCCCTTCCTCTTCACCCTGGTGATAACATTAAGGGAAATGTTCCTCTCCAACTTTGCAGAAACCAAGACTATAATCTTAGGCTAACACTGTGAATGCCGCAGGCCAGAGCCGCAGAAAGGAGGGGTGCTGAGGGTGCTGCAGTACCCCCTGAAAAATCAAAAAACTAAAATAATATTTATTACAAATAATTTTTTTCACAAAGGTAGTGCATTGGGCCTTTCTCAGTATTAGCGGACTGAGATAGACTGAGCATCTCCGCTTTGGCAAAAAGGGTAGTTGTATAATTAAGAACAGTATCTTGCAGGATTGCAATTGTAAGAGTTGTTGCCCTGTCCCTTTCTCTGCGATTGTCGTTCTAATGCAATCCAGAAAGAACAAAACCCTGTCCTACATCAAAAGGTGCAAAGTTATGGGCAAAAAACATCCACAAAACATCCACATCAAATAAATTTTTTTTTGGGATCAAATAACATGGAACACAACCACTTTTTGTGCAGTATTAATTTACCATCCTTACAAACAACTAAACGTAAATGTACATTACTGTATTGTACATAGGTTGGTCATCTAGGTTTGTACCTGTAGACTTTCCATCACCATGAAGAAAAACAATGCACAATACAGTAATTAAGAACACTGAGACATCAGTGGTTTGTGATGATGTGGCTCAGTTGGTAGAGCGTGGCACTTGCAGTGCTAGGGTTGTGGGTTTGATTCCCATGGGGGACCAGTACAGAAAAGTATGAAAATGTATTCACTCACTACTGTAAGTTGTTCTGGATAAGAGTGTCTACTAAAATAGAAAAGGAATGAATACACCATTTCAGTTATATCGAGCAAGTGTTTTTATAATCCACAAGTATTTTCAGATTAACTTTTTTGTACAGATAATTATCGGACTCAAGTTACAAATGCTGGTAAACACTCAAATACATTTCGTTTTTTTTTTACTCAAAAGTAGTGCACTGGGCCTTTACTAGTCCTGTATTAGCAGACCGATATACAGTAGACGTCTTCAGCGCGGGCAAAAACAAAACATCTGCACCCCCCACACCCAAACTACTTCCCGCGGCTATGCGCAGGGCAGAGTGACATTACACAGACTGCTGAACGCCGCAGGGCAGAGTGATTTAACAGACTGCTGAACGCCGCAGGGCAGAGTGATTTAACAGACTGCTGAACGCCGCAGGGCAGAGTGACTTAACAGACTGCTGAACGCCGCAGGGCAGAGTGACTTAACAGACTGCTGAACGCCGCAGGGCAGAGTGATTTAACAGACTGCTGAACGCCGCAGGGCAGAGTGACTTAACAGACTGCTGAACGCCGCAGGGCAGAGTGACTTAACAGACTGCTGAACGCCGCAGGGCAGAGTGACTTAACAGACTGCTGAACACCGCAGGGCAGAGTGACTTAACAGACTGCTGAACGCCGCAGGGCAGAGTGACTTAACAGACTGCTGAACACCGCAGGGCAGAGTGACTTAACAGACTGCTGAACGCCGCAGGAAAGAGTGACATTATACAGACTGCTCGTCTAAGCTACAGGACTGTTTTGCTAGCACAGACTGGAATATGTTCCGGGATTCATCCGATGGCATTGAAGAGTTTACCACATCAGTCACTGGCTTAAGTGCATTGACGACGTCATCCCCACAGTGGCGTACGTACACATCCCAACCAGAAGCCATGAAATACAGACAACATCCGCAATGAGCTAAATGTTAGAGCTTCCGCTTTCAAGGATGCTTATAAGAAATCTCGCTACGCCCTCCGACGAACCATCAAACAGACAAAGCACCAATACAGGGCCAAGATTGAATCCTACTACAGATCCACAGATGACGCAATCTCCATTGCACTCCACACTGCTCTTTTCCATCTGGACAAAAGGAACACCTTCGTGAGAATGCTGTTCATTGACTACAGCTCAGGGTTCAATACCATAGTGCCCTCCAAGCTCAACCCTGGGATTAAACACCTCTGGATTTACTGACGGGCCGCCCCCAGGTGGTGAGGCTAGGTAACAACACATCAGGTGGTAAGGCTAGGGAACAACGCATCAGGTGGTGAGGCTAGGGAACAACACATCAGGTGGTGAGGCTAGGGAACAACACATCAGGTGGTGAGGCTAGGGAACAACGCATCAGGTGGTGAGGCTAGGGAACAACACATCAGGTGGTGAGGCTAGGGAACAACACATCAGGTGGTGAGGCTAGGGAACAACACATCAGGTGGTGAGGCTAGGGAACAACACATCAGGTGGTGAGGCTAGGGAACAACACATCAGGTGGTAAGGCTAGGGAACAACACATCAGGTGGTAAGGCTAGGTAACAACACATCAGGTGGTGAGGCTAGGTAACAACACATCAGGTGGTAAGGCTAGGGAACAACACATCAGGTGGTGAGGTAACAACACATCATTTTACATTTACGTCATTTAGCAGACGCTCTTATCCAGAGCGACTTACAGTTAGTGCATACCATTTTTCATACTGGCCCCCCGTGGGAATCGAACCCACAACCCTGGCGTTGCAAACGCCATGCTCTACCAACTGAGCTACGTCCCTGCCGGCCATTCCCTCCCCTACCCTGGACGACGCTGGGCCAATTGTGCGCCGCCCCATGGGTCTCCCAGCTCAGTTGGTAGAGCATGGCGTTTGCAACGCCAGGGTTGTGGGTTCGATTCCCACGGGCGGCCAGTATGAAAAAAATAAAAAATAAATAATGTATGCACTCACTAAACTGTAAGTCGCTTTGGATAAGAGCGTCTGCTAAATGACTAAAATGTAAAAAATGTAAATGTAAGATCCTGAGGCCCATTGTCGTGCCATTCATTCGCCGCCATCACCTCATGTTTCAGCATGATAATTGCCTCCCCCGTGTCTCAAGGATCTGCCCACAATTCCTGGAAGCTGAAAATGTCCCAGTTCTTTCATGATTTTAGGGGCAAGGCCATTTGGCGTTCTAGAGGTGCCCAATCTGCTAGGGCACCAAGGCCAATAACCAAAATAGCAAATTAAATTGATTTGAAAACCGAAAAACACTAGCTATTCTGTTAAGAAATACATAAGTGTATGTAAATGTACCTACAGTTGAAGTCGGAAGTTTACATACACCTTAGCCAAATACATTTAAACTCAGTTTTTCACAATTCCGACAGACTGATGCTGACAGGAGGGAGGCACCAGGAAATGTAGACTTTAATTATACTTTTAATTACATATATTATAGGCATAAACGCCAGTCATGTTTACCAAATATAATGTAGGTTGGATAATTAATATTAAGTCTAAAGGCTTATCGAGCATCGCAGCATCACCCACCTTGCAATCTGAACGGAGGCAGTGAACATTTTGAAACTATTTAACCATAAACGTAATTGAATTGTTTTTCATTTTATGAGGCATATTTTACTGTGTTCTGACCATAGGAACGTTAAGGGGATTATTTTATAAACATTTCATCTTATGCCATTGAAACCAGTATTTCTCTCATGTTCTCAAATTTCTTTCGTTGTCCTGCAGCCAAAGACACAATCCTAGTCCTATTAACAGTATAAGTGGTGTGCTTTGGAGAACAGTGTTTTCCTGCTAATTGCATTTTGGAACATTCACGCTTATAGCCTACTGCCGTGTGGGCATTGCTGCACTTATAGTTTGAAGAAATAGCATAATAGTTTATCAACATTTTAAACGTTCTGATCTTTTGCATCAGCCTTATTGCTTTTAAAATGTTTTTTAAATGTTTTTTAAATGTCTTATTGTTTTTAAAATGTTTTTTGATGATGTTTTTAGTAGTTGTATTGATTTGGGATCTATTGTCCCACACCTTTCCCAGAGTCTGTTTTGGAATATTACTTTCTCGCACAGAACGACAAGAACGACTCCCCAGTTGCATCCATGATGTGTCTGTCTTCACTAGTAGCCTACTTCGGAGCTGCGATGCCTGTGAGAAGGACCTGATCACGTGACGGCATTTGCCTAATAAGAATTTAGATATCTGAGAGAGCCATGTGAGTTAGAGGTGCTTTCGGAGCTGGGCGATTGGCAGTAAGGAGAAAGGAATGATATTTATTATGTTCAGCCCAAGGGCACAACGTGGCAGCAAGGAATGATTTTTTTTTGGGTGACATTACGGCCACACAAGGGGATCCAGAGCCCCCTTGTGTGGTCACCGGGAAATTCGAGCCCTGCTCACCAGACATGTCACCCATTGAGCATGTTTGGGATGCTCTGGATCGACGTGTACGACAGCGTATTCCAGTCCCCGGACAATATTCAGCAACTTCGCATAGCCATTGAAGAGGAGTTGTCACGATCGTCGAAAGGAGTGGACCAAGGCGCAGCGTGAAATGCGTACATCTTTTATTTCAGTACTTTCAAATACACAAAACAACAAAACGAAACGTGAAGTCCTCGGTCATACACACAAACCAACACGGAACAAGATCCCACAAAAGACAAGTGCACAATAGGCTGCCTAAGTATGGTTCCCAATCAGAGACAACAAGCAACAGCTGATTCACGTTGCCTCTGATTGAGAACCACCCCGGCCAACATAGAAACACATAAACTAGATCGTGAACATAGAACACAAAACATAGACCCTACACACCCTGGCTCAACATATAAGAGTCCCCAGAGCCAGGGCGTGACAGTACCCCCGCAAAGGCGCGGACTGCGACCGCGCCAACATAAACCCAACAGGGGCCGGGTGGGCATTCCTCCTTGGAGGCGGATCCGGCTCCGGGCGTGACCACCACCCTCTAACAACCCCCCCGTAGCGCCCCTGGTCTGGTCTGGCCCCGCTGGCTGGAGCTGGACTGGACATCGGTGGAGCGGATTGCTTAGGCTCCGGTGTGGAGCAGCTGACCGGTACCTGACCAGGCACCGGTGAAACAGGCACGTGCTGTGCCGGACTGACGACGCGCACCACAGGCTTGGTGCGGAGAGCAGGAACGGGCCGGACCGGGCTGACGACGCGCACCATTGGCTTGGTGCGGGAGCAGGGACGGGCCGGACCGGGCTGACGGCGCACCACTGGCTTGGTGCGGGAGCAGGAACAGGCCGGACCGGTGACGACGCGCACCATTGCTTGGTGCGGGGAGCAGGAATGGGCCGGACCGGGCTGACGAAGCGCACCACTGGCTTGGTGCGGGGAGCAGGAACAGGCCGGGCCGGGCTGGCGACGCGCACCATAGGCTTGGTGCGGGGAGCAGGAACGGGCCGGGCCGGGCTGGCGACGCGCACCACAGGCTTGGTGAGGGGAGCAGTAACAGGCCGGGCCGGGCTGGCGACGCGCACCATAGGCTTGGTGCGGGGAGCAGGAACGGGCCGGGCCGGGCTGGCAACGCGCACCACAGGCTTGGTGCGGGGAGCAGGAACAGGCCGGGCCGGGCTGGCGACGCGCACCATAGGCTTGGTGCGGGGAGCAGGAACAGGCCGGACCGGGCTGACGACGCGCACCATAGGCATGGTGCGGGGAGCAGGAACAGACCGGGCCGGGCTGGCGACGCGCACCACAGGCTTGGTGCGAGGGGCAGGAACAGGCCGGGCCGGGCTGGCGACGCGCACCACAGGCTTGGTGCGAGGGGAAGGAACAGACCGGGCCGGGCTGGCGACGCGCACCACAGGCTTGGTGCGAGGGGCAGGAACAGGCCGGGCCGGGCTGGCGACGCGCACCACAGGCTTGGTGCGAGGGGAAGGAACAGGCCGGGCCGGGCTGGCGACGCGCACCACAGGCTTGGTGCGAGGGGCAGGAACAGGCCGGGCCGGGCTGGCGACCCGCACCATAGGCTTGGTGCGAGGGGCAGGAACAGGCCGGGCCGGACTGGGAACACGCACCACTAACTTAGTGCGGGGAGCAGGAACGGGTCGGGCCGGACTGGGAACACGCACCACTAACTTAGTGCGGGGATCAGGAACGGGCCGGACCGGACTGGTGACACACACCACTTTCTTGGTGCGAGGAGCGGGACTGGGTTTCCTCATAAACCTCCGCTCCCTCTGCTGCCTACTCAGTTCCTCTCGCCGTGCCTCTACTCTCTCCTTCTCCCTTATCGCCTCCAGTAGCTCCTCCCTCTGACCAACTAACTCCTGCTCCCTCATGACCAATAGCCCCCGTAACCTGGTGGCCTCCTCTCCTATCCTGCAGATACGCCCTGTAGCTGCCTCCAGAAGCCCCGTCGTCCATGCCGTGTGCCCCCAAAATTTTTTTTCTTGGGGATGCCTCTCGCCTGTCCGATGATGACACTGTTGGCGCCGTACCTCCTCTCTCGCCAGGGCTTTAACCTTTGCCCATGGCCCTTTGCCCGCGAACATGTCCTTCCAGGACCACCATTGGCCCACCTGGGCCATCGCCAACTTCTCCAGCTCCTTACCCGCCGTTTGCTCCGAAACACGCTGCTTGGTCCTGTTTTGGTGGGATCTTCTGTCACGATCGTCGAAAGGAGTGGACCAAGGCGCAGCGTGAAATGTGTACATCTTTTATTTCAGTACTTTCAAATACACAAAACAACAAAACGAAACGTGAAGTCCTCGGTCATACACACAAACCAACACGGAACAAGATCCCACAAAAGACAAGTGCACAATAGGCTGCCTAAGTATGGTTCCCAATCAGAGACAACAAGCAACAGCTGATTCACGTTGCCTCTGATTGAGAACCACCCCGGCCAACATAGAAACACATAAACTAGATCGTGAACATAGAACACAAAACATAGACCCTACACACCTTGGCTCAACATATATGAGTCCCCAGAGCCAGGGCGTGACAGGAGTGGGACAACATTCCACAGGCCCCAGGCCACAAGCAGCCTGATCAAGTCTATGTGAAGGAGATGTGTCGTGCTGCATGAGGCAAATGGTGGTCACACCAGATACTGACTGGTTTTCTAATCTAAACCTCTACCTTTTTTTTAAGGGATCTGTGACCAACAGATGCATATCTGTATTCCCAGTCATGTGAAATCCATAGATTAGGGCCTAATGAATTTGTTTCAATTGACTGATTTCCTTATATGAACTGTAATTCAGTAAAATCTTTGAAATTGTTGCATGTTGCATATTTTTGTTCAGTGTAATTTACCAAAACTCCATCCCACCAAAACAGGCTGAAATTTCAGGCTGTCTTTTCAAACAGATCGTACACTAAAAGGGCATTATAATCATTTGTTCAATTTCACAGTATTATCCCAACCTCATAGTGGAAATATATACAGTGGGGAGAACAAGTATTTGATACACTGCCGATTTTGCAGGTTTTCCTACTTACAAAGCATGTAGAGGTCTGTAATTTTTATAATAGGTACACTTAAACTGTGAGAGACTGAATCTAAAACAAAAATACAGAAAATCACATTGTATGATTTTTAGTAATTAATTTGCCTTTTATTGCATGACATAAGTATTTGATACATCAGAAAAGCAGAACTTAATATTTGGTACAGAAACCTTTGTTTGCAATTACAGAGATCACACGTTTGCTGTAGTTCTTGACCAGGTTTGCACACACTGCAGCAGGGATTTTGGCCCACTCCTCCATACAGACCTTCTCCAGATCCTTCAGGTTTCGGGGCTGTCGCTGGGCAATACGGACTTTCAGCTCCCTCCAAAGATTTTCTATTGGGTTCAGGTCTGGAGACTGGCTAGGCCACTCCAGGACCTTGAGATGCTTCTTACGGAGCCACTCCTTAGTGTGTTTCAGGTCGTTGTCATGCTGGAAGACCCAGCCACGACCCATCTTCAATGCTCTTACTGAGGGAAGGAGGTTGTTGGCCAAGATCTCACGATACATGGCCCCATCCATCCTCCCCTCAATACGGTCTAGTCGTCCTGTCCCCTTTGCAGAAAAGCATCCCCAAAGAATGATGTTTCCACCTCCATGCTTCACGGTTGGGATGGTGTTCTTGGGGTTGTACTCATCCTTCTTCTTCCTCCAAACACGGCGAGTGGAGTTTAGACCAAAAAGCTCTATTTTTGTCTCATCAGACCACATGACCTTCTCCCATTCCTCCTCTGGATCATCCAGATGGTCATTGGCAGACTTCAGACGGGCCTGGACATGTGCTGGCTTGAGCAGGGGGACCTTGCGTGCGCTGCAGGATTTTAATCCATGACGGCGTAGTGTGTTACTAATGGTTTTCTTTGAGACTGTGGTCCCAGCTCTCTTCAGGTCATTGACCAAGTTTTGCCGTGTAGTTCTGGGCTGATCCCTCACCTTCCTCATGATCATTGATGCCCCACGAGGTGAGATCTTGCATGGAGCCCCAGACCGAGGGTGATTGACCGTCATCTTGAACTTCTTCCATTTTCTAATAATTGTGCCAACAGTTGTTGCCTTCTCACCAAGCTGCTTGCCTATTGTCCTGTAGCCCATCCCAGCCTTGTGCAGGTCTACAATTTTATCCCTGATGTCCTTACACAGCTCTCTGGTCTTGGCCATTGTGGAGAGGTTGGAGTCTGTTTGATTGAGTGTGTGGACAGGTGTCTTTTATACAGGTAACGAGTTCAAACAGGTGCAGTTAATACAGGTAATAAGTGGAGAACAGGAGGGTTTCTTAAAGAAAAACTAACAGGTCTGTGAGAGCCGGAATTCTTACTGGTATGTAGGTGATCAAATACTTATGTCATGGAATAAAATGCAAATTCATTACTTAAAAATCATACAATGTGATTTTCTGGATTTTTGTTGTAGATTCCATCTCTCACAGTTGAAGTGTACCTATGATAAAAATTACAGACCTCTACATGCTTTGTAAGTAGGAAAACCTGCAAAATCGGCAGTGTATCAAATACTTGTTCTCCCCACTGTCTAAAACACACAGGAAAATCACGTTTTTGACTGCACTGGGCCTATTAAAGTTTACAGCTCACTGTCTATAGTCTAGAAATGTATTATTTGTGTCTTTCATTCCAGCAAAACCCCTCGTTAAATGATTTATTCATACAGACCAATTATGACAGGCATCCTTTGCAGCGATGGGACATAGTGCTAATGATCGGCACACAGCATTAAATCCATCGCATCAAAAGTTGCTTTCAAATCTTTCTCTCTTCTCACCTCTCTCTCGCTGTCTGTCTCTGTCTCTCTCACTCGCTTCTTGTCTTTCTCTCTCGCCTCTTGCCTCTCTTTCGATCGCTCTGTCTCTCCATGTTTTTAAAAACTATTCCTCTCTCCACTCTCTCTTGCTACGCATCTTTAAAACTTCTCAGGTCGGCTGGTAGGTTTGTCCTGGTAGGTTTGTTTGGAAGATGTTAAGTGGTGGCTCCTACGTTCTAATTTATCACAGCAGGGAAGCTGGCTTAATGATTGTATTTTCAATAACACCATGCAGGTATATTCCACCAGAAACAGACTGGCCACAGGGCAGTTGGGGCAAATGTGTAGAAAATGATCATATTTGGCTAATAATGCCTCGTGGAAAAGAAATGGGCTGGTGTCAGGGCCTTGAAAGGAATTGGGCCGGTGTGTTAAAAATGCCCAAGCAGATTTCTGTCCCAATTCGCTCCTGCATTCCCTATGGCTTTGAGGTGTAGTACTTTCCAGTAGAGAAAAACGAATAATAAAAGCTTTATGTCCTGTGAAATTAAACTTAGCTTATAGACATATATTTCCTCTCCCTATTGCTTTGCTGCGATGACAACCCCCCTTAGCTGAAATATACCATTCCATTTCTTCATTGGACACATATAATTCTTTTTATATACTGTATATTACTCACCCGTCGGGAAGCGAATGCGAGTGGTTAATTTAATTGGGTTATGGTTGTTTTGAGTAATACTGTATATGTACAGGAGGGCCAGTGAGCTGAGAGAGGAAGGAAATGTTTGTTGCTGCTGAGTGTCATGGCGAAGGTTCTGGGTACTTCCTGATACTGCCTCGCTCGCTCGCTCTCTCTCTCTCACTCTCTCTAAATCAGTCACTTCCCCAGAGCAGTAACTCTCAGTGCTCTGCAGCGCTATACCACAACACTACCAGTGACTAAGAGTTCTGCTCCTTTGACATCTGGACAGTGAGTAATTCTTGAAACTGAGTTCGTGCTCTCCTCTGTCTTGTCCTTGTAATGGCCTAGCTTCACACTTTTTCACAGTTTTGACTGTTTCAGGAAACTTTGAATCAACAACCTTGTGCCACGGCTAATGCCTTCCCCGTCCCCCATTCCACATCCCATGGAATTGGCATTACTGTGAGAGTGTCTGCATCTCAGAGACTTTGATTATTTGCTGTCAAATGTCAAACAAAATATAAATATCAGGAAATCCTCCCTGGGTACTCTCTCTCTCTCTCTTTTTCTCTCTCTCTTTTTCTCTCTCTCTCTTTTCTCTCTCTCTCTCTCTCTCTCTCTCTCTCTCTCTCTCTCTCTCTCTCTCTCTCTCTCTCTCTCTCTCTCTCTCTCTCTCTCTCTCTCTCTCTCTCTCTCTCTCTCTCTCTCTCTCTCTCTCTGTCTGTGTGTGTGTGCACAAGATGAACAGGCTGGGAGCTCTGATCCAAAGTGTAATTCCTAAGACAACATCTTGTTAAGCCTGTATACCCAATAACTTAAAAGTAAAGGAGAACCACTACAGGGATAGCACGTCTAGATTCCACATTGTTGCACCCGTCTAAAGCCCTTTGAAGTTGATCAGATGTTACATGCATAATGGATCCTCTTTTACAGCCTCTCTCCAAGGAATATATTATCTTTGGCAGAAGTTTTACTTTTTTATGTTGTTGAAGACCCTTCCCCTGGGCAGCGGTGGTGGGAAAGGAATAGTTTCTCAGAGGTTAACCATGTAGGCTAAGGCATACTCAATTCTTCTTATAGCTTATTTTGTCTAAACCCCTTCTCTTAAGCTCAAAGGGGGTTTATTGTCTAACATTTTTTCTCTTTTTACTCTACCATGCCCTGGGCTTCAAACCTGGACTTACTGTATACTGAACAAAAATATAAACGCAACAACAATTTTGTTGAGTTTATTCATATAAGGAAATCAGTCAATTGAAATAAATTCATTAGGCCTAATTCTATGGATTTCACTTGACTTGGGAGAACATTCTTCCTCTTTTTCCCAGGGCCTGTATTTAGATATGTAGCTATAGAACACAGGAGGTTGGTGTCGCCTTAATTGGGGAGGACAGGCTCGTGGTAATGGCTGGAGCGGAATAGGTGGAATGTTATCAAATACATTGATGCCATTCTATGCACTCCTTTCCAGCCATTATTATGAGCCGTCCTCCGCTCAGCAGCCTCCACTGCTCTAGAGACGTTCATCTGCTACTGTGCTCTATGGAGAAGCTCTAGTCTAACAGATATCAGCTCTGTAAACGCTTGTCAGACTGAGATACAAGTCCTTCGGAAAGTATTCAGACCCCTTGTCATTTCCACATTTTGTTACGTTACAGCCTTATTCTAAAATTGATTAAATTGTTTTTTTCCCTCATCAATCTACACACAATACCCCATAATTACAAAGCAAAAACATGTATATTTTTTATTTTTGCTAATTTATATAAAATAAAATAAATGAAATATGACATTTACATAAGTAATCAGACCCTTTACTCAGTACTTTGTTGAAGCACCTTTGGCAGCGATTACAGCATCGAGTTGCCGTGGAAATTCTTACACAGGGACACTCAAAGTCAATCTTAAATGAATAATTGTTTATTGTCAGCACGCTGGAGAGGTTCCAACAAACTTAATGCACCATAGTGAACATCTGTCAGAAGCTCTGCTGGGACTGCCCCAGCAGTTGTCTTATATACGGCTATACACAGACAAGTTATATTTGCATGATTTACCATAATTAATTCATCATTACCGTTTTGTTTCATTCATGTGACCGACCAATACTGGTTCATAACATGTGACAGACCAATACCTCATGAGGCTTCTTCTCTCTAAGCTGAGACCTTGAAACTGAGATATCTTCCGTTCTCAAAACAAGGTCTGGGCACACTGCCAAATTGCAGCTGCTGATAGTGAGTATTCGATCAGTCAGTCACTTGCATGAACACAGACATTGGTTATTAGAACAGCAAATAAATAGAACACAGAAATTAGTTATTAGAAAAGCACAAGTATAACATTTCCATCAGAGTCTTCTTGGGTATGACGCTACAAGCTTGGCACACCAATATTTGGGGAGTTTCTCCCATTCTTCTCTGCAGATCCTCTCAAGCTCTGTCAGGTTGGATGGGGAGCGTTGCTGCACATCTATTTTCAGGTCTCTCCAGAGATGTTCGATGTTCGACCCTGCTGCTGAAAAACATCCCCACAGCATGGTGCTGCCACCACCATGCTTCACCGTAGGGATGGTGCCAGGTTTCCTCGACGTGACGCTTGGCATTCAGGCCAAAGAGTTCAATCTTTGTTTCATCAGACCAGATAATCTTGTTTCTCATGGTCTGAGAGTCCTTTAGGTGCCTTTTGGCAAACTCCAAGCGGGCTGTCATGTGCCTTTTATTGAGGAGTGGCTTCCGTCTGGCCACTCTACCATAAAGGCCTGATTGGTGGAGTGCTGCAGAGATGGTTGTCCTTCTGGAAGGTTCTCCCATCTCCACAGAGGAACTCTAGAGCTCTGTCAGAGTGACCATCGGGTTCTTAGTCACCTCTCTGACCAAGGCCCTTCTCCCCTGATTGCTCAGTTTGGTCGGGCGGCCAGCTCTAGGAAGAGTCTTGGTGGTTCCAAACTTCTTCCATTTAAGAATGATGGAGGCCACTTTACGGACAATTCTTTCGACCTCATGGCTTGGTTTTTGCTCTGACATGCACTGTCAACTGTGGGACCTTATATAGACAGGTGTGTGCCTTTCCAAATCATGTCCAATCAATTGAATTTACCACAGGTGGACTCCAATCAAGTTGTAGAAACATCTCAAGGATGATCAATGGAAACAGGATGTACCTGATCTCAATTTCGAGTCTCATAGCAAAGGGTCTGAATACTTATGTAAATAAGGTATTTCTGTTTTTTATTTTTGACCATTTGCAAACATTTGGGGGTATTGTGTGTAGATTGCTGAGGATTTATTTAATCAGTTTTAGAATAAGGCTGTAATGTAACAAAACATGGAAGAAGTCAAGGGGTCTGAATACTTTCCGAAGGCACTGTAGAGGACATTGACCTATCCCACACAGTACAACAGTACTGTGTAATTAACGTCATCGCACTTGACACATCTTTAGTTCAGCATTATACACACACATAATTGAATAGCATATCAATAAAATATTTTAACCTAATGACAACGTTTACGATCCAATCTGACAAGCCCGTCACACCAACACTCTTCCCCTCTGCATCATTCGGTTCCTTTGATGACTTCCAGCACCATTATTATTAATAGTTTACCCAGCTCATCTAAACATCCCCATTAACCAAGCCTCTCCTCTGCCTCAGTATCAGTCTGCCCTGTGATGTCTGAGATGTGTTGTCCTTCACGGCTAATTCAGATCCCTTTGATTGCTACCATTAGTACTGTCATTATCCCTCTTCTGTCGGTCTCCTCCCATCCAGCCCTTACACCTCTGCCAGCGTGTGAGTGTGTGTGTGTTTTTCTTTTTGGGGCCCCGTACTGCAAATAGGTCCTACTCCCCTCCACACACACACACTGTCACGTCTACTCCCGCTCCCCCGCTCCGGTGCTCGACGTTGCCGGTTTACTAACCACCGGTCCTGGCAACCCATCATGACGCACACCTGGCAACCCTCATTACGCACACCTGCACCTCATCATGAGGCACACCTGGACTTCATCACTACCTCCCCATCATGTGGCTCCAATCAACCAAAACCAGCAATCATACCGTTAACTGCACCGACTGTTTTTCACCCCCGCCATTTGGAGAAATGATACCCATTTGGCATCTTTTCTCCGGCTCCAATATGCATGGCATGGCACAGAGAAGAGCGCCTGGTCCCAGTGGTAGCACAACGTGGGCATGGATGGTGGTGAATGGCTGAATGTCTCAGTCGTGGCTGGTCTCCATGGCTGTGGCATTTAATGTTTCCACTAAGGGGAGTAGGCCCTATTTGCAGTATGGGGCCAAAAATAAATAAAAAACATACTCACACACCACACACACACACTGGCAGAGGTTGGGTGGGGGACTAAGACAGACAGTGTACAGTGGCTTGCGAAAGTATTCACCAAGTATTCCCTTGGCATTTTTCCTATTTTGTTGCCTTACAACCTGGAATTAAAATGGATTTTTGTGGGGTTTGTATCATTTGATATACACAACATGCCTACAACTTTGAAGATGCAAAATATATAGAAATAAGACCAAAAAACTGAAAACTTGAGCGTGCATAACTATTCACCCCCCCCCAAAGTCAATACTTTGTAGAGCCACCTTTTGCAGCAATTACAGCTGCAAGTCTCTTGAGGTATGTCTCTATATGCTTGGCACATCTAGCCACTGGGATTTTTGCCAATTCTTCAAGGTGAAACTGCTTCAGCTCCTTCAAGTTGGATGGGTTCCGCTGGTGTACAGCAATCTTTGTCATACCACAGATTCTCAATTGGATTGAGGTCTGGGCTTTGACTAGGCCATTCCAATACATTTAAATGTTTTCCCTTAAACCACTCAAGTGTTGCTTTAGCAGTATGCTAAAGCAACACAGTATGCTGGAAGGTGAACCTCCGTCCCAGTCTCAAATCTCTGGAAGACTGAAACAGGTTTCCCTCAAGAATTTCCCTCTATTTAGTGCCATCCATCATTCCTTCAATTCTGACCAGTTTCCCAGTCCCTGCCGATGAAAAACATCCCCACAGCACGATGCTGCCACCACCATGCTTCACTGTGGGGATGGTGTTCTCGGGGTGATCAAATCAAATTGTATTGGCCACATACGCTGAATACAACAGGTTTAGACATTACAGTGAAATGCTTACTTACAGCCCTTAACCAACAATGCATTTCTTTTTTAATAAAAAAAGTAAAATAAAACAACAACAACAAAAAAGTGTTGAGAAAAAAAGAGCAGAAGTAAAATAAAATAACAGTAGGGAGGCTATATATACAGGGAGGTACCGGTGCAGAGTCAATGTGCGGGGGCACCGGCTAGTTGAGGTAGTTGAGGTACTATGTACATGTGGGTAGAGTTAAAGTGACTATGCATAAATAATTAACAGAGTAGCAGCAGCATAAAAAGATGGGTTGGGGGTGGGGGGGCAGTGCAAATAGTCCGGGTAGCCATGATTAGCTGTTCAGGAGTCTTATGGCTTGGGGGTAGAAGCTGTCTTTTGGACCTAGACTTGGCACTCCGGTACCACTTGCCGTGCGGTAGCAGAGAGAACAGTCTATGACTAGGGTGGCTGGTGTCTTTGACAATTTTGAGGGCCTTCCTCTGACACCGCCATGTATAGAGGTCCTGGATGGCTGGGCCGTATGCACTACCCTCTGTAGTGCCTTGCGGTCGGAGGCCGAGCAGTTGCCATACCAGGCGGTGATGCAACCGGTCAGGATGCTCTCGAAGGTGCAGCTGTAGAATTCTTTGAGGATCTGAGGACCCATGCCAAATCTTTTCAGTCTCCTGAGGGGGAATAGGCTTTGTCGTGCCCTCTTCAAGACTGTTTTGGTGTGTTTGGACCATGATAGTTCGTTGGTGATGTGGACACCAAGGAACTTGAAGCTCTCAACCTGTTCCACTACAGCCCCATCGATGAGAATGGGGGCGTGGTCAGTCCTCTTTTATTTCCTATAGTCCACAATCATCTCCTTTGTCTTGGTCACATTGAGGGAGAGGTTGTTATCCTGGCACCACACGGCCAGGTCTCTGACCTCCTCCCTATAGGCTGTCTCATCGTTGTCGGTGATCAGGCCTACCACTGTTGTGTCGTCGGCAAACTTAATGATGGTGTTGGAGTCGTGCCTGGCCATGCAGTGATGGGTGAACAGGGAGTACAGGAGGGGACTGAGCACGCACCCCTGAGGGGCCCCCGTGTTGAGGATCAGTGTGGCAGATGTGTTGTTACCTACCCTGTGTCAATGTCACCTTATGATGAGAGGTGTTGGGTTTGCGCCAGACATAGCGTTTTCTTGATGGCCAAAAAGCTCATATTTAGTCTCATCTGACCAGAGTACCTTCTTCCATATATTTTTGGGGAGTCTCCCACATGCCTTTTGGCGAACACCAAACGTGTTTGCTTATTTCTTTTTTCAAGCAATGGCTTTTTTCTGTCCACTCTTCCGTAAAGCCCAGCTCTGTGGAGTGTACGGCTTAAAGTGGTCCTATGGACAAATACTCCAATCTCTGCTGTGGAGCTTTGCATCTCCTTCAGGGTTATCTTTGGTCTCTGTTGTCTCTCTGATTAATGCCCTCCTTGCCTGGTCCGTGAGTTTTGGTGGGCGGCCCTCTCTTGACAGATTTGTTGTGGTGCCATATTCTTTCCATTTTTTAATAATGGATTTAATGGTGCTCCGCGGGATGTTCAAAGTTTCAGATATTTTTTTATAACCCAACCCTGATCAGTAGTTCTCCACAACGTTTTCCCTGACCTGTTTGGAGAGCTCCTTGGTCTTCATGGTGCCGCTTGCTTGGTGGTGCCCCTTGCTTAGTGGTGTTGCAGACTCTGGGGCCTTTCAGAACATGTGTATATACTGAGATCATGTGACAGATCATGTGACACTTAGATTGCACACAGGTGGACTTTATTTAACTAATTATGTGACTTCTGAAGGTAATTGGTTGCACCAGATCTTATTTAGGGGCTTCATAGCAAAGGGGGTGAATACATATGCACGCACCACTTTTCAGTTATTTATTTTTTAGATTTTTTTTTAACTAGTTATTTTTTTCATTTCACTTCACCAATTTGGGACTATTTTGTGTATGTCCATTACATGAAATCCAAATAAAAATCCATTTAAATTACAGGTTGTAATGCAACAAAATAGGAAAAACGCCAAGGGGGATGAATAATTTTGCAAGCCACTGTAAGAGCTGGAGGGATAATGACGGTACTAATGGTAGTATATATCAAAGGGATCTGAATTAGCCGTGAAGGACATCACATCTCAGACATCACAGGGCAGACTGAGGCAGAGGAGAGGCTTGGTTAATTGGGATGTTTAGATGAGCTGGGTAATGTTCATCATAGTCACACACACCTGTTGGATGATGGGAACCTGCTGTACTTTCCCTAATACCTTAAATAGATAGATTGTTCAGCTTGAAGTCCGTTGCTGCCTTCACTTTAAAGAGACTGCAGTCATCGATTGGCACTTTACAGCCCTCTCAGTCTGATGCTGATACTGCCCTACTTCTCTCTGTCATGGCTGGATCTTCTGCTTAGTATCTGTAATGAAGGTGCTGATCATTTTGAGTAATGGGGGCACATAGCCTACTTAAAACTAAGCAGAATGTAATTGATCAATACCTGTGTAATACCTGTTGTATGTTTATGAAATGTGGACATCCTAAATCAGCTTGAATGTGAAAACGGTATATTTTGACATGATGCAACATGATGCAGCTATTTTGACATTGATGTAACATGTACTGTGATTACATCTACAATACATCAGATTGAAAGTGAAAACAAGTATTGACATTTGCTACATTTAAGATTATCTATATTTGTTATGTTTAGTGAGTTTGGTACGTCACTTGGTGCACAGTAAATGCTGTGGATAATTTATCCATCAACGTTTGACTCTATCACATGAAGGACGTTATCCTTGGCTTCCCTTTGAGACACTATTCAAACACAGACCCTTTTAAATTGTTGCCTTTATCCACCTGGCAGCTGTCGCTGTTGTGCCAGTTCCTTCTCAAACATCATTGATTGGTCACTGTGAACACAGCTGAGGAGTCAAATATACTGTAGAACTACTTAGTGCCATTCAGATTCATGCTTCAAGAAAATAGTTGTCAACTGTCTGTGCTGTGTGCTGTTGGCATCTTCCCCCTATCCTCCCTGTCTCTCCAACCATTACTGAATGATTACCCCTGGGTGCAATTTGTGTGTGTGCGTGCGTGATATATACTGGATTCTTGAGACATAGCTCACTAATATACAGTGTCGTGAAAAAGTATTTGCCCCCTTTCTGATTTGCTCTATATTTGCAGATTTTTAACACTGAATGTTGTCAGATCTTCAACCAAAACCTAATATTAGATAAAGGGAACCTGAGTGAAAAAAATAATACAACATTTGTATGCTTATTTAATTTATTTAATTGGCAAAGTTACGCAACACCCAATGCCCCTTTGTGAAAAAGTAATTGCCCCCTTACACTCAATAACTGGTTGCGCCACCTTTAGCTGCAATGACTGCAACCAAACGCTTTCTTGTAGTTGTTGATTGTGGCCCACTCTTCAAGATTTGTGGGTTTTTGAGCATGAACTGCTCGCTTCACGTCCTGCTACAATTGGGTTTAGGTCTGGACTTTGACTAGGCCATTCCAGAATGGTATATTTGTTGCTTTTCAGTCTTTCTGATGTACAATTGCTTGTGTGTTTGGGATCATTGTCTTCAGCTCAAGGACAGATGCCCTGACATTCTCCTATATAATTCTCTGATGCAGAGCAGAATTCATGGTTCCTTTAATGATGGAAAGTCGTTCAGATCCTGAAGCAGAAAAACATCCCCAAACCATCACACTACCACCACCATGCTTGACCAGTTGGTATGAGGTTCTTACTGTGGAATGCAGGGTTTGAGTTTTCGCCAGACATAATGGGACCCATGTCGTTCAAAATACTTTAGTTTGCCAAAACGCACATGTCTAGACTCGTCAATACTCCTGGAAGAATGTTCTATGGACAGGTGAAATATTCTTATTTTATGTTTTTGTACTTTTACCAATTTATAGTTACAGTCTTGTCCCATCGCTGCGACTCCCTCTACGGACTCGGGAGAGGCGAAAGTCGAGAGCCATGCCTCCTTCGAAACATGACCCTGCCAAGCCGCACTGCTTCTTGACACACTGCTCGCTTAACCTGGAAGCTAGCCACACCAGCTGGCGACCGAAGTCAGCTTGCAGGCGCCCGGCCCACCACAAGAAGTCGCTAGAGCGCGATGGGACAAGGAAATCCTGGCCGGCCAAACCCTCCCCAAACCTGGACGACGCTGGGCCAATTGTGCGCCGCCTCATGGGTTTCCCGGTCACGGCCGGCTGTGACACAGCCTGGGATCGAACCTGGGACTGTAGTGACGCCTCAAGCACTGCGATGCAGTGCCTTAGACCGCTGCGCCACTCGGGAAGCCCCAGGTTAACTTTTTGAATGACATGGGTCCCGTTATGTCTAGAGACCTATGCTAGCATGTTTTGTACTATTTAAGTTAAACTTAAATATTTGAGTAAATCTAAAGTAGCAAGTGAAACATTTGCATTTTGTTTTCATTTAGTTTCAGTTTTTTATATTCCCTGTTGAACAAGAGCTGTACACCTCGCACAGTTGCAGAGAGAAACTTGGTCAATCTGGTTCATTGATTGGTTCCAGAAGCAGGTCTGTTGGCATTGTTACTGTACCGGTCATCACACTCTCTGTCTGGCCACAGATGCCACCTGCGCTCCCTAGTTAACTCTTTGGCTAGCGTCCCAAACAATTACACCAGCTCGGCACATTTGTGGGCCTCAGCCACCAAATAGCAAATTAACCCAGCTGTAGTAATAGTAAAGTCCATGTTTCTGTTTGTAACTTGTCTTGTAGCTTTAATAGTGCAGTACCATTAATGTTCACTATAAAGGAGAACTTAACCGTTTAAGACATCCAATCATGTTTATTGTTATTGGAAGATGGCTCTTAAAGATTAAGGTAGTCCAGACCAGAGCAAGGGATTCCCAGCAGCCATGATGACCGTAGTGTGATTGCTGTTTTAATGAAAAAGATACTATCGAATAGAGAGCAATCAATGTGTTTGGCTGAGTCTCATTAAGAAACATGGGAAGCCATTTTCCCCTTCACTGATAAGAATGACAGAGTGAGCAAGTTGCTGATCTAAACCAGTGGTCTCATTTCCATGAAGACAGCCTTCAGATGAAATGAATGTCACATCTTATTATTTGATCTTTCTTTCAATATCTGTGCATGAATCTGTGCATGAATTGAAGTGTACAGGATTATTTTTTGAAGGTTGATAGTTGATGTATCTCAAAGCAAGCAATTAAGTTGCTTTTTCTCCCTCACAAAAAAAAAAAAAAGTTGCCTTTCTCCAATCTCGATTCAGAAAGTTGAGATGATGACATGAGTGGGTTCAGCTAGACAGGAATCTTGGCTCAGCTATTTCATATTTATCTCTTTCACGCTCTCTCTCTCCATCTCTCTCTCCATCTCTCTCTCCTTCTCTCTCTCCATCTCTCTCTCCTTCTCTCTCTCTCCATCTCTCTCTCCTTCTCTCTCTCTCCATCTCTCTCTCCTTCTCCCCCTCACTCCTTCTCTCTCTCTCCTTCTCGCTCTCCTTCTCTCTCCCTCTCTCTGCTGCTGCTAAGACATCTTGACTTATCATTCTGAGATATATACGCCAGCTGGGACCATTAGAATGAATTATTTGGCATGTTTGTGCTACTGCTACATATGACGCTCCAACGCAAAGCGCAAAGGACTTTCAAAGTGAAAGAAAATGTGTTTAGTCTCCTCTCTAAGATGCTTGAAATGTCAGCTCCACTTAAGAAGCCATACATACTGTTCAGACGCCTCAGTCAGACAAGTGTATGGTGCGTTAAAAGGTTTGTGGTGGTGGATGTACGTAACGATGATAAGATGATTTAGACAACTTCTTACGGTGCCATAGCAACACTTCTTGAGATGTCTGAAGGATTTCAGGGACTTGACATTGGCACTGGCATTTACTGTAGGCTCTGTATCACTTTGCTCTGCCCTATATGAAGTCATGTCAGTTCAAAATAGAAGATATAGGTTGAGCAGCTGCAGGTTCATAATACTTTAATCTTTTCCCTGATGTCTTGATCTTAGACTACAGTGATGCTATGATTCTATGTGAAAATTATTCTTAATCTTTTCAATAACAAGTAGTGATTCAGCATTATTTCATAGTTATCTAGCGGGTATAACATGGTAAAATGGCAAATACATAGTAATAACATGGTGATAACATTTACGTCCTAGTCATTTAGCAGACACTCTTATCCAGAGCGACTTACAGGAGCAATTAGGGTTAAGTGCCTTGCTCAACGGCACATTGACAGATTTTCACCTAGTCAGCTCAGGGATTCGAACCAGCGACCTTTCAGTTATTGGCCCAACGCTCAACGCTAGGCTACCTGCTAACTCTACTAGGTATCATTTGGTACCTGATCCAGAAAGTACCATTACTGTAACCAGATAAACAGTCAAAGCCAATTAGCTGGCCTTTGGTTCAGGAAGGTAATCATGCAGTGATTTCATCATTATCTATTTTTTTATTTTTATTTATTTATTTTTGGTCATTTAGCAGACGCTCTTATCCAGAGCGACTTACAGGAGCAATTAGGGTTAAGTGCCTTGCTCAAGGGCACATCGACAGATATTTCACCTAGTCGGCTCGGGGATTAGAACCAGCGACCTTTCGGTTACTGGCACAACGCTCTTACCCACTAAGCTACCTGCCGCCCTATCTACATATGGCTGCTGATTTTATATACATTTGCTTTTGTACATTTTAATTAATCTCCTACTGCAAAAACACATATATATACAGAATTGAACGGGTGCCAGCGTTATTGTCACGATCGTCAGGGAGAGACCAAGGCGCAGCGTGATGAACAAACATACTTTAATAGTTAAAGTTTAAACACAAAACAAAACAAGAAACGACTCGTGACGTCCAACGGTATCAATGACCGAACACGGAACAAAAACCCACAAACACAAAGGGAAAACATACAGTTTAAATATGGCTCCCAATCAGAGACAACCAGCCAACAGCTGACACTCGTTGCCTCTGATTGGGAGTCACTCAGGCAAAACATAGAAATAGACGAACTAGAACCCCCAACATAGAAACACACCACATAGAACAAACACACCCTGGCTCAACAACTAGAGTCCCATAGCCAGGGTGTGACAGTACCCCCCCCCTAAAGGCGCGGACTGCGACCGCGCCTCAAAAAGAGCAAAACAGGGGAGGGCTGGGTGGGCATACCTCCTCGGCGGCGGTTCTGGCTCCGGGCTTGACCCCCACTCCTTCTCTAACCCCCCAAAGTACCCCTGGTCCGGTCTGGCCCTGCTGACCAGAGCTGAACTGAACACTGGTGGAGCGGATTGCTCTAGCTCCGGCGTGACGCAGCACCTGACCGGTGCACGGGCACGGGCTGTGCCGGACTGACGACGCACACCACTGGCTTGGTGTGGGGAGCAGGAGCGGGCCGAACCGGGCTGACGAAGCGCACCACTGACTTGGTGCGGGGAGCAGGAGCGGGCCGAACCGGGCTGACGAAGCGCACCACTGACTTGGTGCGGGGAGCAGGAACGGGCCGTGCCGGGCTGACGACGCGCACCACTGACTTGGTGCGGGGAGCAGGAACGGGCCGGACAGGGCTGACGAAACGCACCACTGACTTGGTGCGGGGAGCAGGAATGGGCCGGACTGGGCTGGCGACGCGCACCACAGACTTGGTGCGGAGAGCAGGAATGGGCCGGACAGGGCTGACGAAACGCACCACAGACTTGGTGCGGGGAGCAGGAACGGGCCGTGCCGGGCTGACGACGCGCACCACTGACTTGGTGCGGGGAGCAGGAACGGGCCGGACAGGGCTGACGAAACGCACCACTGACTTGGTGCGGGGAGCAGGAATGGGCCGGACTGGGCTGGCGACGCGCACCACAGACTTGGTGCGGAGAGCAGGAATGGGCCGGACAGGGCTGACGAAACGCACCACAGACTTGGTGCGGGGAGCAGGAATGGGCCGGACTGGGCTGGCGACGCGCACCACAGACTTGGTGCGGAGAGCAGGAACGGGCCGGACAGGGCTGACGAAACGCACCACAGACTTGGTGCGGGGAGCAGGAATGGGCCGGGCCGAGCTGGCGATGCGCACCGTAGACTTGGTGCGAGTGGCAGGAACAGGCCGGACCGTACTGGGAACACACACCACTGGCCCTACGTGGGGATCAGGAACAGGCCGGACCGGACTGGCAACACACGCCAGTACCTCTCGCCGTGCCTCTACATCTTCCACCCCCTCTTCGACCAGTGGCCCCCGTAACCTGGCGGCCTCCTCTGCCAACAGCTGACACTCGTTGCCTCTGATTGGGAGTCACTCAGGCAAAACATAGAAATAGACGAACTAGAACCCCCAACATAGAAACACACCACATAGAACAAACACACCCTGGCTCAACAACTAGAGTCCCATAGCCAGGGTGTGACAGTTATAACGGAGTTGTTAATTGGAGTGGTCCGTGTGGTGTGTACTTGTCTGGAACATGGGAACTTCACTGTGTGTGATGTAATGAGGTGATATTACTAATTCTGCCAATGCCATGTAATCTCGTTAAACTCCCAATTAGCACTTATCAAAACCCGTTGAGCCAAATGATCACCTTAGGAAATTGGCACCTATCTTCACAACCATTTATCAACAGTGGTAAGACAATCAGTAGCTAACACCTTTACAATATGTCTAATGTTATTCTGTAGACAAGTTCCCATGTGGCAAATGAAATCCCTATAGTCAGGAGAAATGGCTATATATGAATTGGTTGTAGTTATTGTTGTATTGAGACTATGATTCATAAAGACTACACGCTATGATGGCTTCTTTTCCTGGAACCAGCTTCTCACTAATATGTTACATCGCTAGCTACCGTAACCACAGAAACGGTTAGCAAAGGTAAATACCAGCTGAGAAATAAAGCCAATTAACTGGTCTTTGGTTCAGGAAGGTAACCACGCAGTGACTACATCATCTTCTGCATATGGCTGCTCATTAAGAATAAATTTACTGTTGTCATTTTTCATTAGTCTCCTACTGTGAAAACACATACATGAACGGGTGCCAGCGTTATAATTGAGTTGTTAATAGGAGTGGTCCATGTGGTGTCTACTTATCTGGAACATGGGAACTTCACTCAGTCTGCTATAGTTTAATGTAATGATGTGATATGACTAATTCAGTGTAGAATTCAATGATGATCTTGCAATTAACAGTTATCAAAACCTGATTAGCCTGATGTAATTGGCACCAATCTTCACAACCTTTTGTGATTTGCGTCGTGCCTAAGAACAGCCCTTAGCCGTGTGTTATTAGTGATAATCCATTGGTTTTCATGCCTAATTGCTTAAATAACATGTAGTTATTGTACGATGATACATAGAGACTATAGCCGGGCTCTCCAACCCTGTTCCCAGAGAGCTACAGTCCTGTAGGTTTTCGCTCCAACCCTAATCTAGAGCACCTGATTCTAATAATTAGCTGGTTGATAAGATGAACCAGGTTAGTTACAACTGGGGTTGGAGCGAAAACCTACAGGAGGGTATCTCTCCAAGAACAGGGTTGGAGAGCCCTGGACTATAGGCTATGATGGTGTTTCATGTAACCACCTTCCCACCAATACGTAGTCTACAAGCTGTCACTGAGGAACCCAATGGATTGTTATTGTGTGGCTCCTCTGATTCCACCATTGCAGCTTTGAAAGCTTGGCAATTATTCCAGCAAGACACAACTGCTTCAAATGAGAAAAGGTCACAGCCGCGCCTGTAGTGGTCTGATCAGTCACCACTGCTGTAGTTTAGCATCATCAGCAGCTAACGCCTAGCAGTGAAAATGGCTGATTGAAGGATTTGATTGAAATTTGATTGAAAATGGGCCCGTCGTGGCGAAGGCGTGGAGGTGAAAATTGCAATTGCGAATCCCTATCTCGATCTGATGTTTACACATCTTTATCAATCAGGGTCTGCAGCTGCGCCACACACACACACACACCCGCTCAGGGTTGACTGTATGTGTGTGTCTCTTCACAACCACCACCTACCAGCGTGATTGTATTCTATAAAACAGGGATGATGTAATCAAGGACAACACATACAGGAGCAGGAATTTATATGAAAACATACATCACCCACCTATATCTGTGTGGCAGAATTGTAGCATGCGGGTAAACAGGAAATTATTCTTCATGGACGCGTGGTGTATTTTCTCAGACGGCAATCTATTTTGACACGTTTTACTATGTTGTGGTGGGTATCTCTAAGGCAACAGGCAAACGAGTCCTCTTTTGATTGTGTGTACGTGTGTGTGTATGGCAATCTTCTGATCTTGTGGCCCCATTACAAGGCTAGATTTCCATGTAATAGGTCATCTTGGGACAAGGACAATCTGTGGCAGGACAGAACTGTGTCTAATGGAGGGCCAGATAAGAGTGTGATAATGACCTGCCAATGTCTGATGCTATGGGGTGATAGCAATCACAGGCAAGGGTGGTGCGTGTGTGTGTGTGTGTGTGTGTGTGTGTGCTGTCTGTCTGTCTGTCTGTGTCTGTGTGTGTGTGTGTGTGTGTGTCTGTGCATTTTGTGTGTGTGTGTTAGTTTGTAAATGTGTGTGTCTGCAATGGATACAGCATCTCTGACACCTCGCATACTTTAGACACAGACGTCAAAGCCCTTTTCTGCAGGCTGAAATACATGGGAACTTCACTCAGTCTGCTATAGTTTAATGTAATGATGTGATATGACTAATTCAGTGTAGAATTCAATGATGATCTTGCAATTAACAGTTATCAAAACCTGATTAGCCTGATGTAATTGGCACCAATCTTCACAACCTTTTGTGATTTGCGTCGTGCCTAAGAACAGCCCTTAGCCGTGTGTTATTAGTGATAATCCATTGGTTTTCATGCCTAATTGCTTAAATAACATGTAGTTATTGTACGATGATACATAGAGACTATAGCCGGGCTCTCCAACCCTGTTCCCAGAGAGCTACAGTCCTGTAGGTTTTCGCTCCAACCCTAATCTAGAGCACCTGATTCTAATAATTAGCTGGTTGATAAGATGAACCAGGTTAGTTACAACTGGGGTTGGAGCGAAAACCTACAGGAGGGTACCTCGCATACTTTAGACACAGACGTCAAAGCCCTTTTCTGCAGGCTGAAATAATTTGAGTAAAATAGATCAAAAGCCTAGGGGGAAAATGAGACGAGACAACCTGACACAATGCTATGCACAGAGTTGTCAACATGCACATCTACAGGTAGTCCTCAAAACACCACAGGATTTCATGTCAGAGAGCATGAGAAGGATTGAGGAGGTTTATGGAGGGATTGCCACTACAACCCCTCCATGCCTGTAGCCTTCTCCACTTCTCCACACAACAGGACTACCTGTCTGAAACATGGCCCTGCGAATCCCACTGGAGAAGGATAGTTTAGGATTATAGCTGCAGGTATCATATCCATATTCACCCTGAGTACACCCTGATAACAAATATAAAATGTGTGTGTGTGTGTGCAAGATGAAAGGGGGTCATACACTTCAGTGCTTCATATAGTAGCTATAAATACTATACCGTAGCATAATACAGTGCCTTCGGAAAGTATTCAGACCCCTTGACTTTTTCCACATTTTGTTATGTTACAGCCTTATTCTAAAATTGATTAATAAAACAAATTCCTTAGCAATCTACACACAATACCCCATAATGAGAAAGCGAAAACTGGTTTTTAGAAATGTTTGCAAATGTATTAAACATTAAAAACAGAAATCCTTTATTTACATAAGTATTCAGACCCTTTGCTATGAGACTCGAAATTGAGCTCAGGTGCATCCTGTTTCCATTGATCATCCTTGAGATGTTTCTACAACTTGATTGGAGTCCACCTGTGGTAAATTCAATTGATTGGACATGATTTGGAAAGGCACACGCCTGTCTAAATAAGGTCGCACAGTAGACAGTGCATGTCAGAGAAAAAAAAAAGCCATGAGGTTGAAGGAATTGTCAGTAGAGCTCCGAGACAGGATTGTGTCGAGGCACAGATCTGGGGAAGGGTACCAAAACATTTCTGCAGCATTGATAGTCCCCAAAAACACAATGGCCTCCATCATTCTTAAATGGAAGGTGTTTGGAACCACCAATTCTCTTCCTCGAGCTGGCCGCCCGGCCAAACTGAGCAATCGGGGGAGAAGGGCCTTGGTCAGGGAGGTGACCAATAACCTGATGGTCACTCTGACAGAGCTCTAGAGTTCCTCTATGGAGATGGGAGAACCTTCCAGAAGGACAACCACCTCTGCAGCACTCCACCAATCAGGCCTTTATGGTAGAGTGGCCAGACGGAAGCCACTCCTCAGTAAAAGGCACATGACAGCCCGCTTGGAGTTTGCCAAAAGGCACCTAAAGACTCTCAGACCATGAGAAACAAGATTCTCTGCTCTGATGAAACCAAGATTGAACTCTTTGGCCTGAATGCCAAGTGTCACGTCTGGAGGAAACCTGGCACCATCCCTACGGTGAAGTATAGTGGTGGCAGCATCATGCTGTCGGGATGTTTTTCAGTGGCAGGAACTGGGAGAATAGTCAGGATCAAGGCAAAGATGAACGGAGCAAAGTACAGAGAACCTTGATGAAAACCTGCTCCAGAGGGCTCAGGACCTCAGACTGGGGCGAAGGTTCACCTTCCAACAGGACAACGACCCTAAGCACACAGCCAAGACAACGCAGGAGTGGCTTCGGGACAAGTCTTTGAATGTCCTTGAGTGGCCCAGCCAGAACCCATTCAAACATCTCTGGAGAGACCTGAAAATAGCTGTGCAGCAACGCTCCCCATCCAACCTGACAGGGCTTGAGAGGATCTGTAGAGAATGGGAGAAACTCCCCAAATACAGGTTTGCCAAGCTTGTAGCGTCATACCCAAGAAGACTCGATGCTGTAATTGCTGCCAAAGGTGCCTCAACAAAGTACTGATTAAAGGGTCTGAATACTTATGTAAATGTGATAATTCCGTTTTTTATGTTTAATATATTAGCAAAAAATTCTAAACCTGTGTTCGCTTTATCATTATGCGGTATTGTGTGTAGATTGATGAGGGAAAAAAACGATTTAATCAATTTCAGAATAAGGCTGTAACGTAACAAAATGTGGAAAAAGTCAAGGGGTCTGAATACTTTCCGAAGGCACTGTATGAGTTTACACAACACATAGAGCTGAATTGTATTTTGTAGCTGTCTCCACCATCCAAACTGAACTGAGGTGAAAATAATGAAACACAGAGAGAGGAGAAAGTCGGAACACTGTCTCCTTATGTCGGCCCTGTGAAATATACAGGAAGGAGAATCATCGCTGTCTGTCTACTGGTGATGTAGTACACGACTTGGCAGCTGGTCATAAATATCATGATGACCCAGTACTCCTCAGTCACTACGTAGTGCACAGTAATTAAGCCTGCTATGTGCCCCCAGGCTGTTCTCTCAGGACATCCACTCTTGTCTAACCTCTTCTGTGTGTATATAACCTCTGTGTGAGATGGACATGCTCAGAGGGATATGGGGTAGAGTCCTAAAAGGGAAACGGTCGTTCCGTCCCTTGAGTCTTGCTCTACATATAAGCTCTTCTACTGTATTACATGTGCTACAGTATGTCAAGGTCGAAGCTATACCATACAGTAAGGGAAGGCCTGTATATTTCACTGTGTGTGTTATGGCTCCTAAAGATATTTTAGCACTCATTCAATGCAGAGTAACAGCAAAACCTGTTGTTTTTTGGCTTTAGCATTATTAGCATTTAAAAAAATATATCTTGTTCTTTTCCTAGGGTTGTTACTGTACTAGCCACAAACATCACGTTTAACTCAACCTGGAGGCATCAACAACAACAGATTATTGCAACAGTTCTTAGGTATTTAGGCTACCATTAGTTTGTTTGTAGCTGTGAAACAATATCAAAGTGACCAACAAGCTAATGATAATTAGCAGTCTGTGGGGGTATTTTGTGTTCATGTTATTGGAACATAAGTTGGGTCCCCATGAAGGCCGTTTGAGACAGCGTCTGTGTCCCAAATGGAACCCTATTCCCTATAGAATGCACTAGTTTTGACCAGAGCCCTGTGGTCCCTGATGAAGAGTAGTGCACTTGTAAGGAATAAGGTGCCTTTGGGACGTAAACCTTTTCAAAAGGTTTTTTTGCCCCCTGGTCTGAATTAGACGTGTGCCTCTCCTAAACTCTTTGATTCACTTACGTCTCTTTGAGAGGACCGGCGATTAGCCCGTATTTAAAAAGGCGGAAGGCACGGTTAATGCGGTAATTGCTTTATTAATTTGGAGGGGTTTGGTTTGAGCTAAACCGATAAGATTCCCTTTCATGAAAGTCAGAAGGGCTGGCGAAGTCAACAAACTCTCTCTCCGCTTAGGGAGAAGTGATTTAAAGCCCATTTCACACTTGACTTCAGAAACGCCTGAATCATCCTGTCTCTCTCTCTGCTTCCTCACCCGCAGAGCTGCCATCTTGTTTTGTCCTTGTGGCTTTGGCACTTTCTGTCTGCTTCCAGAACTAGACTTTTACAAGAGTTTCACTTTTGTAAAAAGTGGGTGGCAGGTGTTGGTGGTTGGATGTGTGTATGGGTGGGGTGGTGGTTGGTTGGTGGTTGGGTGTGTGTGGGTGGGTGGGTGGGTTGGTGGTTGAGTGTGTGTGGGGGTTGGTGGTTGGGTGTGTATGTGTGTGTGTGCCTCTGTACGACACACTCTGGCCTCTCTGCCTGTGTGGGTGGGTGGGTGAATAACCCTTGGCGCTCTTACAAGAAGGCTAAAGCCTAAGTGCAGCCATCTTGTCATGCCCATATACCATCTCCTCTCCCTTTGAGAGCTCATACTTGTTTATGCACTCTATGTGGGTGGGGAAACATCTGTGAGTCTCAGCACTTTCCATTATTTCCATTAGAAAGTAAAAAGATAGTTTCCCTTGTGACTTTCACTCCCCAACATGGCTTAAAGGTTAACATATATGCCGTGGTAGTAGAAATTATACATAAATGAGGGGGTGGGATATGAGACAGAATATGAGGTCTGACTCCAGGAAGACTAGCAGCCTCTAAGGCATCAGCTAATGGAGATCCAACTAAAGAAGAAAGAGAAGCAGAGCTATAGAGTGAACCAGGGGAGATACAGGCCAAAGCTAAATGTGTATTGTGTATGTACAGATGCCCTATCTTAAATTTGATCATCCTGTTGCTGCAGGATTATTTTCCTGCTGTGTGAAACTGGCTCAAATTAAGATATGGCATCTGTATATTCCCTCCTCTATATAGCCAGATAGCCACTCTTATACACTGTCTTCATTAAAACTCTAGTCATGCCTGCTAAACAACTGAGCACAGAGGATCAACTGAATACTGTGCTGATCAAATTCCCATTCCCTTTGTGTAAGCAGTAATTAGAGGAAAGGAGAGTGACATACAGGCTGTGTACCTGTGTGTGTGTGTGTGTGTACACTCTCTCCTCTCCTCTCCTCTCCTCTCCTCTCCTCTCCTCTCCTCTCCTCTCCTCTCCTCTCCTCTCCTCTCCTCTCCTCTCCTCTCCTCTCCTCTCCTCTCCTCTCCTCTCCTCTCCTCTGGTCACATCACAGGCTGCATGGATGGCACAGAGGGTCTCCATGGCTACAAAGCATGGCAGAATTAGATGTAGGGCCTATTACATTATAACTGGTAACTGGGTTTACTTTCCGGGACAAGACCAATACAATACCCCCCAGTCTTCCTGTGCAGTGAGAAAGCTTTTGAAATTGATTTTTAGTTATTTGTGTCTTCTAAAACTATAAACACTAGGGCTATAGTTTCGGGTAAAATTGTTGGGTATATGGATCCAAATCTGCACTCTTGCAGTGTAAAATCATATTTGTTTTCATCTTATCTCCAGAAACACAGTTATTGTTTTAGATTGAATGGCACCTTAACTTAATATAGTGGAGAGGAGCAAAGCAAAGTGGATTTGTTGTACAATACTTCTTTATTTTATATCCCATAATAAAATGGAGCCCAGTGTCAATCATTGGTGTACATCGACCTGGGATGTTAATTGAATGACCTTCGTTAATGAATGCATTATCCCTCCTCATTTGGGGCTGTACGCAGTCTTAATCTGGAGAACGTGATACGGCGTCCTGTCTCTGTAATCAGTTTATCTCTCCAAAATGTTATATTTGCTTATCTGCTTATTATCTTAATTAGAAAGCAATAAGAAAACCTTTTTCCATCTATAACAGTATTAAAAAATGAAATGAAAATCAGAGTCTGGACCACCCAGTATTTCACGTAGGCCTAAAAGGGATGAATAAGTATACAGTGCATTCGGAAAGTATTCAGACCCCTTGACTTTCTCCACATTTTGTTACGTTACAGCCTTATTCTAAAATTGATTAAATTGTTTTTTTTTACCCCTCATCAATCTAAACACAATATCCCATAATGAGAAAGCAAAAACTGGTTTTTAGAAATTTTAGGAAATTTATAAAAAATATAAAACTTAAATATCACATTTACATAGGTATTCAGACCCTTTACTCAGTACTTTGTTGAAGCATCTTTGGCAGCGATTACAGCCTCAAGTCTTCTTGGGTATGACGCTACAAGCTTGGTACACCTGCATTTGGGGAGTTTCTCCCATTCTTCTCTGCAGATCCTCTCTATCAGGTTTGATGGGGAGCGTCGCTGCACAGCTATTTTCAGGTCTCTCCAGAGATGTTCAATCGGGTTCAAGTCCGGGCTTTGAATGGGCCACTCAAGGACATTCAGAGACTTGTCCCGAAGCAACTCCTGCATTGCCTTGGCTGTGTGCTTAGGGTCGTTGTCCTGTTGGAAGGTGAACCTTCGCCTCAGTCTGAGGTCCTGAGCGCTCTGGAGCAGGTTTTCATCAAGGATGTCTCTATACTTTGCTCCGTTCATCTTTCCCTTGATCCTGACTAGTCTCCCAGTCCCTGCTGCTGAAAAACATCCCCACTGCATGATGCTGCCACCACCATGCTTCACCGTAGGGATGGTGCCAGGTTTCCTCCAGAGGTGATGCTTGTCATTTTAGGCCAAAGAGTTCAATCTTGTTATCATCTGACCAGATAATCTTGTTTCTCATGGTCTGAGAGTCCTTTAGGTGCCTTTTGGCAAACTCCAAGCAGGCTGTCATGTGCCTTTTACTGAGGAGTGGCTTCAGTCTGGCCCCACTACCATAAAGGCCTGATTGGTGGAGTGCTGCAGAGATGGTTGTCCTTCTGGAAGGTTCTCCCATCTCCACAGAGGAACTCTGGAGCTCTGTCAGAGTGATCATCAGGTTATTGGTCTCCCGAGTGGCGCAGTGGTCTAAGGCACTGCATCGCAGTGCTAGCTGTGCCACTAGAGATCCTGGTTTGAATCCAGGCTCTGCTGTAGCTGGCCGCAACCGGGAGACCAATGGGGCGGCGCACAATTGGCCCAGCGTCGTCCAGGGTAGGGGAGGGAATGGCCGGCAGGGAGGTAGCTCAGTTGGTAGAGCATGGCGTTTGCAACGCCAGGGTAGTGGGTTCGATTCCCACGGGGGGCCAGTATGAAAATAAATAAAAAATAATGTATGCACTAACTGTAAGTCGCTCTGGATAAGAGCGTCTGCTAAATGACGTAAATGTAAATGTAAAATGTAAATTTCCATGATCAAGGCCCTTCTGCTCAGTTTGGCCGGGCGGCCAGCTCTAGGAAGAGTGTTGGTGGTTCCAAACTTCTTCCATTTAAGAATGATGGAGGCCACTGTGTTCTTGGGGACCTTCAATGCTGCAGAGATTTTTTGGTACCCTTCCCCAGATCTGTGCCACGACACAATCCTGTCTCGGAGCTCTACGGACAATTCCTTCGACCTCATTGCTTGGTCTTTGCTCTGACATGCACTTTCAACTGTGGGACCTTATATAGACAGGTGTGTGCCTTTCCAAATCATGTCCAATCAATTGAATTAACACAGGTGGACTCCAATCAAGTTGTAGAAACATCTCAAGGATGATCAATGTAAACAAGATGCACCTGTGCTCAATTTCGAGACTCATAGCAAAGGGTCTGAATACTTACATAAATAAGGTATTGTTGTTTTTTATTTTTTATACATTTGCTAACATTTCTAAAAACCTGTTTTCGCTTTGTCATTATGGGGTATTGTGTGTAGATTGATGAGGAAAACATTTTATTTAATCAATTTTAGAATAAGGCTGTAAATTAACAAAATGTGGAAAAAGGGAAGGGGTCTGAATACTTTCCGAATGCACTGTATATAGAAAACAGAAGCTTTGTTTAATTACATTTCATTACATTTTAGTCATTTAGCAGACACTCTTATCCAGAGCGACTTACAGTTAATGAATGCATACATGTTTTTTTGTTTTTTTCATACTGGCCCCCCGTGGGAAACGAACCCACATCCCTGCCGGCCAAACCCTCCCCTACCTTGGACGACGCTGGACCAATTGTGCGCCGCCCATGGGTCTCCTGGTTGCGGCCGGCTGCGACAGAGCCTGGACTCAAACCAGGATCTCTAGTGGCACAGCTAGCACTGCGATGCAGTGCCTTAGACCACTGCGCCACTCGGGAGATATTAGACTTTTGACTTTTGTTGACTTTTGGTTGCTTTGGGCTTGATAAGAACCCTACCAACAACTGAAAGATTCAGTAATGTTGTTGCACCTTTGAAGGTGTAGGCCTATGTTTCATCAGAAATTGAATGGATGAAAGGGCATCAAGGAGAATACAAAAGCTGATTTCCTCTGACAACTCCAGATCTGTTATAAGGCCAAGTGAGACACAGAGATACTGCATAATCAGTTTAGACATCCAATCTCCTCCAGTGGGACGATGGTATTATAAGAAGATACAGGAAGTGTTTGATGCTCGCCTCAGATTACATATTCTTCCTGTGGTCATTTTATTTTTTACTAGAGAAGTTCACACTAGGCCACATACTGTAGTATAGGATATGAATGCACAATCAGATCAGTGACAAATATTGGCTGTGGCAGTCTTCGCTTATGTGAAGACTAATATTATGGTTGTCAATGAATTCATATGTGGTCATTTTGAGTTTGTCTAGCAGGGCTGTTAAGCAGGGCTGTTCAATATCGGTCCTGGAGGGCCGAAAAACTTCTGGTTTTGATCCTCTCCTAATAAGGGACTAATTCAGACCTGGGACAGCAGGTGAGTGCAATTAACTACCAGGTAGAAAAAAAACAGAAGTGTTTCTGCCCTCCAGGACTGGAATTGAACAGCCCTGGAGCCTTGCTGAATTCAAATAGGCATAGGAAATTACTGATAATGGAATGATTTATTTTTGTAAAAATTCGGAGAAACTTTTGAATTTCATGGCACTTGAATATCCCAGAAGCAAGAAAACAACTCAGTTGTTTGACATCATTGGCTGTCATTAAATGATAATTCAACATTAATATGGGTTGCATAACTGCAATTTGGACTTTCATCCCAGATAACAGAACAGGGATGACTTGTCTTCACTCTGAATAAAAGAAAGAAAGAGATACATTGAAAATGTGTATCTCCGGCACCATTTTTGGCTTGTTTTATAACGGCCATTATTCTTTCATTTCTTGTAGATCTCTTGGTTTAGGAAATAATTACCATCAAGAGGAAAGATATGTGCGTTTCAGACTGAACCAGATAATGCCTCTCAATCTAATTAGATTTAGCATTGAAATGGTTTAGTAAAAAAATAATTCCTGCTGAACGTAGCCTACCAACGGAAACATGGAACTGACATATCCAGAAAGGGAAGAATGCAATTAGGCCTACACCTAGAATTTAAAATCAACTTTATTCACTAAGTACATTTACACATACTCTGAATTTTACTTAGTGATATAGTGCTGCTAGTGATAGTGTCACGGACGTTGAAGGACGGGTCAGACCAAGGCGCAGCGTGAAATGCATACATGTTTATTTAAACGATAAACACACGAACAAAACAACAAACCAACGTAACGTGAAGTCCTCAGGCTAAACACGGAACAAGATCCAACAACTAATGAGTGCAAACAGGCTGCCTAAGTATGATCCCCAATCAGAGACAACGAGCGACAGCTGTCTCTGATTGGGAATCACACCCGGCCAAACACAGAACTACAACACCTAGAATGCAACATAGAAATACTAACATAGAATATCCACACCCTGACTCAACATACAAGAGTCCCATGAGTCAGGGCGTGACAGATAGAAAACATTTAGAGACAGAATACAGACAGAGGAATGTACGAGAATGTACACAAAGTAGATAGATGTAAGTGTGAAGTAAGTAACATAGAAGGAAGTGTTTGCTACTTACCCATCATCTGTGTCCATTACATTCAACAGCTCTGATAAAGCTAATGCTATTAGCATTAAAGTGCTAGAGCTCCCCAACCGTCATCTGTGTGTATTCAACAGTCAAAGCTAACACTATTAGCATTCAAGTGTTACCGTTTAGCTGTGGTGCTAACTGTCAAAGCTAATGCCATGACATTAGCATTCAAGCACTAGCGACTTATCTGTGGTGCTAAATGTCAATACTAATGCCATCACATTAGCATTCAAGAGCTAGCGACTTAGCTGTGATGCTAACTGTCGCGTTGGTTGCACCTCATTTAAAAAGAGCAATCAGCGGCAGTATGCTGCTTATCAGCAGGTATTTGGAGCGGAGTGGCTCATCAGCATGAACAAATTAACCTTAGATAGATGGAGCCCAGAGGCGAAAACAGATGAATAGAAAACATTAATGAGAAACAAGAACGATAACCTGTCTGTCACATTCACAAACACGACCAGGCTAGGAGGCAGGAGTGTGGATCCGGCTCCGGGCGTGACGACCACATACTCTCCGCCTCCCTGTTGCGCCCCTGGTCTGGTCTGGACCTTGGCCCTGTCTGGACCCTGGTGTGGGAGACCCTGAACCTGGAGAGGGGCTGACGTCTGGGTCTGGACTGGAGCTGCTGACCGGAGCTGAACCGGGCACCGGTGGAGCGGACTGCTCTGGCTCCGGAGTGAAGCTGCTGACCGGAGCTGGACTGTGCACCAGTGGAGCGGACTGCTCTGGCTCCGGAGTGGAGCTGCTGACAGGAGCTGGACTAAACCCCGGTGGAGCGGACTGCTCTGGTTCCGGAGTGGATCCGCTGACCGGAGCTGGACTGGACCCCGGTGGAGTGGACTGCTCTGGCTCCGGAGTGGAGCCGCTGACCGGAGCTGGACTAGGCACCGGTGGAGCAGACTGCTCTGGCTCCGGAGTGGAGCTGCTGACAGGAGCTGGACTGAACCCCGGTGGAGCGGACTGCTCTTGTTCCGGAGTGGATCCGCTGACCGGAGCTGGACTGGACCCCGGTGGAGCGGACTGCTCTGGCTCCGGAGTGGAGCCGCTGACCGGAGCTGGACTGGGCACCGGTGGAGCGGACTGCTCTGGCTCCGGAGTGGAGCAGCTGACTGAACGGGCACGGGCCGTGCCGGACTGGACACACGCACCACTGGCTTGGTGCGAGGAGCAGGCACGGGCCAGACCGGACTAGGAACACGCACCACTGGCTTGGTGCGAGGAGCAGGAACGGGCCGGGCCGGACTGGCGACACGCACCACTGGCTTGGTACGGGGAGCAGGCACGGGCCGGGCCGGACTGGGAACACGCACCACTGGTCTGGTGCGAGGAGCAGGAACGGGCCGGGCCGGACTGGAGACACGCACCACAGGTCTGGTGCGAGGAGCAGGAACGGGCCGGGCCGGACTGGGAACACGCACCACTGGTCTGGTGCGAGGAGCAGGAACGGACCGGGCCGGACTGGAGATACGCACCACTGGCTTGGTGCGGGGAGCAGGCACAGGCCGTACCAGACTGGGAACACGCACCACTGGCTTGGTGCGAGGAACAGGAACGGGCTGGGCCAGACTGGCGACACGCACCACTGGCTTGGTGCGGGGAGCAGGTACGGGCCGGGCTTGACTGGGCACACGCACCACTAGCTTAGTGCGAGACGCAGGCACGAGGTGTACCGGACTGGGAACTGACGTTAGAGTCGATCCCCGACCACCCTTTTAGCCCCCCAAAATCTTTTTATTGGGGCTGTCTCTCGGGCTTCCTCCTCGGCCAGTACCTTCTGCGTTGACGTTGCTCCTCTCTAAACCGGGCCTCCACTGTCTCCTCCCAAGGACGGCGATCCATCCCAGCCTGAATCTCCTCCCATGTCCAGGATCCCTTTCCATCCAGGATCTCCTCCCATGTCCAGGATGTCTGCTCCTGGGCACGCTGCTTGGTCCGTCTTTGGTGGGATCTTCTGGACGGGTCAGACCAAGGCGTGAAATGCATACATGTTTATTTAAACAATAAACACACGAACAAAACAACAAACCAACGTAACGTGAAGTCCTCAGGCTAAACACGGAACAAGATCCCACAACTAATGAGTGCAAACAGGCTGCCTAAGTATGATCCCCAATCAGAGACAACGAGCGACAGCTGTCTCTGATTGGGAATCACACCCGGCCAAACACAGAACTACAACACCTAGAATGCAACATAGAAATACTAACATAGAATATCCACACCCTGACTCAACATACAAGAGTCCCATGAGTCAGGTCGTGACAGATAGAAAAACATTTAGAGACAGAATACAGACAGAGGAATGTACGAGAATATACACAAAGTAGATAGATGTAAGTGTGAAGTAAGTAACATAGAAGGAAGTGTTTGCTACTTACCCATCATCTGTGTCCATTGCATTCAACAGCTCTGATAAAGCTAATACTATTAGCATTAAAGTGCTAGAGCTCCCCAACCGTCATCTGTGTGTATTCAACAGTCAAAGCTAACACTATTAGCATTCAAGTGTTACCGTTTAGCTGTGGTGCTAACTGTCAAAGCTAATGCCATGACATTAGCATTCAAGCACTAGCGACTTATCTGTGGTGCTAAATGTCAATGCTAATGCCATCACATTAGCATTCAAGAGCTAGCGACTTAGCTGTGATGCTAACTGTCGCGTTGGTTGCACCTCATTTAAAAAGAGCAATCAGCGGCAGTATGCTGCTTATCAGCAGGTGTTTGGAGCGGAGTGGCTCATCAGCATAAACAAATTAACCTTAGATAGATGGAGCCCAGAGGCGAAAACAGATGAATAGAAAACATTAATGAGAAACAAGAACGATAACCTGTCTGTCACATTCACAAACAAAACCAGGCTAGGAGGCAGGAGTGTCTCTATTAAAAGATGAGGGTATTTGATTAGAGTTTTGTTATTGTAGAAGATGTTGTTATTTTCTTATCTGACCATGTCATATACACATATTCATTGTGTTTTCGTCATCTACTACATGGCTTTGATCATCTAGACCTAGGCTACTCGGGGTGCAACACACAATTTGTGCACTGTGATGTCAAGCAAAGTTGAGTTAGGCAGTTAGTGGCTACGGTAGGCCTATCTACAGTGGGGAAAAAAGTATTTAGTCAGCCACCAATTGTGCAAGTTCTCCCACTTAAAAAGATGAGAGAGGCCTGTAATTTTCATCATAGGTACACGTCAACTATGACAGACAAAATGAGGAAAAAAAATCCAGAAAATCACATTGTAGGATTTTTTATGAATTTATTTGCAAATTATGGTGGAAAATAAGTATTTGGTCATAACAAAAGTTTCTCAATACTTTGTTATATACCCTTTGTTGGCAATGACACAGGTCAAACGTTTTCTGTAAGTCTTCACAAGGTTTTCACACACTGTTAATGGTATTTTGGCCCATTCCTCCATGCAGATCTTCTCTAGAGCAGTGATGTTTTGGGGCTGTCACTGGGCAACACAGACTTTCAACTCCCTCTAAAGATTTTCTATGGGGTTGAGATCTGGAGACTGGCTAGGCCACTCCAGGACCTTGAAATGCTTCTTACGAAGCCACTCCTTCGTTGCCCGGGCGGTGTGTTTGGGATCATTGTCATGCTGAAAGACCCAGCCACGTTTCATCTTCAATGCCCTTGGTGATGGAAGGAGGTTTTCACTCAAAATCTCACGATACATGGCCCCATTCATTCTTTCCTTTACACGGATCAGTCGTCCTGGTCCCTTTGCAGAAAAACAGCCCCAAAGCATGATGTTTCCACCCCCCATGCTTCACAGTAGGTATGGTGTTCTTTGGATGCAACTCAGCATTCTTTGTCCTCCAAACACGACGAGTTGAGTTTTTACCAAAAAGTTATATTTTGGTTTCATCTGATCATATGACATTCTCCCAATCCTCTTCTGGATCATCCAAATGCACTCTAGCAAACTTCAGACGGGCCTGGACATGTACTGGCTTAAGCAGGGGGACACGTCTGCACTGCAGGATTTGAGTCCCTGGCGGCGTAGTGTGTTACTGATGGTAGGCTTTGTTACTTTGGTCCCAGCTCTCTGCAGGTCATTCACTAGGTCCCCCCGTGTGGTTCTGGGATTTTTGCTCACCGTTCTTGTGATCATTTTGACCCCACGGGGTGAGATCTTGGGATCGAGGGAGATTATCAGTGGTCTTGTATGTCTTCCATTTCCTAATAATTGCTCCCACAGTTGATTTCTTCAAACCAAGCTGCTTACCTATTGCAGATTCAGTCTTCCCAGCCTGGTGCAGGTCTACAATTTTGTTTCTGGTGTCCTTTGACAGCTCTTTGGTCTTGGCCATAGTGGAGTTTGAAGTGTGACTGTTTGAGGTTGTGGACAGGTGTCTTTTATACTGATAACAAGTTCAAACAGGTGCCATTAATACAGGTAACGAGTGGAGGACAGAGGAGCCTCTTCAAGAAGAAGTTTCAGGTCTGTGAGAGCCAGAAATCTTGCTTGTTTGTAGGTGACCAAATACTTATTTTCCACCATAATTTGCAAATAAATTCATTAAAAATCCTACAATGTGATTTTCTGGAATTTTTTTCCTCAATTTGTCTGTCATAGTTGATGTGTACCTATGATGAAAATTACAGGCCTCTCTCATCTTTTTAAGTGGGAGAACTTGCACAATTGGTGGCTGACTAAATACTTTTTTTCCCCACTGTATATGCTCTCAGTTGTACGGTATCGATATTCAGATGGACTCACTGACACAACTTCCATGGATGTGTGACGCCGTCCTAATATGGACACAGTGCAGGTAACTTTTACTTAACTAACTGTAACTTTTGAAAGGACAGTGCTTCGTCCTATCCTATCTCTGAGTGAAGGGAAGCTTTATGGCCATTAGGTATTTTCCCAGTGCAGTTTGCATTAGCCAGTATGTACCCAAACAAACAGGAACCTGTCACCTGTGAAATTACTCCATGCATTCCCCAACACCCTTTTGTATTCAACAGTGACAGATAAATATAAGAACCGATTATCTTGCGTAACGTATAATTGCTTTATTAATGAGACGCAAATTCAAAAGAGCATCACCGTTTCTCGGTCGTCACTACGCACTGGGCACACACTGGTTGAACCAACGTTGTTTCCACATAATTTCAATGAAATTACGCTGAACCAATGTGGAATAGTCGTTAAATTGAAGTCTGTGACCAGTGGGTAGTTACCACAGCCACAGTTATAATGATGGCTGAACCCCACCTATTTCTAAAATGTATCTTCTTAAAATCATATTTTAAACCTAACCCTAACCTTTACCACACTGATAACCTTATACCTAACCCTAAACTTAAATTAAGCCCAAAAGGCAAATTTTTGTTTTCATGAATTATTTTTATGTTGACTTTGCGGCTGTGGTATCTAGTGACAACCCAATTTTTATATAATTGAATGGAAACTTAACATTTCGAGGATTTTCTGGTTTCATGCAACAGCAAAATTGTGTATGGCAAAAGCTTTTCATTTATATAGGCAGTGAACACAGTTACAGCAAACACATGTAGAAAACAAATTGCACAGACAACACAGAGGCAGTGGTGTTGTGTACATTGAGCCCTTGGACAATCTTCCTCTCTTGATTATGGACCTGCTTTTTTATGAAGCACTCTACCATCCAACGTCCTCTCTGTCCTCTGAGAAGATCTATACATCAGTGAAGCACTTGGCCTCCTGCCTCTGAGGCTGCTGCTGGTGGCTGCCACACCGCACCACCGGTCATAAAACAATGACATTTCTTGGCTCCAGGCCTAAGGCCCACCGGTATTTGTTACCCATAATCATATCATATATTCACACTCTACCGCCGGGGTGTCTACTTCGCTTAGCTCTCTCCTCTCTTCTGTCTTCTGTCCTCTATCTCTCTTTCTTTCTCTGTCTCTCTCTTCTTGTGTATTTGCGAGGGAAAGCGTTCTGATTTGTACGTGCGATGATCAGGAGAGAAGCGCAGCTAGCAGGGCACTAAGAAGCGTCGGCAAGCGAGGGAAACAGTCACAGCTGGCGTTTCCTTCATTCCCCCGCAACCAGCCAGAAAGTGTGTCTGCTTTTACAGAAATATATCTTTGAGGCTAGTGGAATTGAATGCTATTGATATGGCAGTGTGTGAGTCCTTTGAGAGACTTGGCTCAGATACAGTACAGCTTGCTAATGAAACACAACCCGTATACCTACCATATATTAACGTCACTTTCTTTCTTTCAGAGTTGAACTGGGGGCTGTGGAGACATCTAGTGTGAAATTGAAAAAGAAATGGACTAACGAAGTGAGGCAAGTTACGCAATCTAACTTTCTCCCCAAGACTATCGTTATCAATCCCCCCCCCCCCCCATACTAATCATATGATATAATTATTCACAGGCTAATTATCCAAAATGGCTGACAGTCCCTCTCAATAGATGAAGAGCAGGAGGAAGTCACTTCCTCTGCCAATGATGTGTCTCGAAATCCCAGAGCAGAACTATGTGCTAAACGCCCACTGTTATGGAGGAGAGGATGGATGGAGGAGATGATGGGAGTTGTGGGTTTCTCTCTGCCACCAGCCTCAGTCATCCACACAGCCAGGTGGGTGGATGAATCGTCTGGTGCTGGACTGATAGGGCCGGGGTGGAACTGGATCAGATGGTTGGATTTACTTTATGTTTGATAGACCGATGCTTCGTTGATTTACTGTAGTAGAGTAGACTTTTATGGGCTTGAGTGCTCTAGGGCCTGTTTAAACTGGGTGTATGAGATTGTGTATGAGACCCTATCCACTTGTTTTCGTGTACCAATTGAAAGCATTCATGATTTGTTTTGTGTTCCAGCTTTTGGATGCTAGTTTTTGCTTTGGTTCTGTGCCAGTATTTAAACATTAACTGCAATATTTAATGTACAGTTTATTCTTGCACTGCCTCCTAGGTTGACTCACTGTCCCATTCAAACAAGACATTTTGTCGATTACTTTTGGTTGCGTTTGCCCTTTAATTCATTCACATTTTTCATATCTGTGAGAGAACCACATTATGAGAGCACGATCTGTCTGAAAAGTATAATTCCTCCCACACACACACATACCACCATAATAGCCACTAATACAGTTCAGCTAATAACGAGTCCACATATAATTACATGCCTGAACTTAATGAACCTGACGTCTACAAACTTCATACATTAAGTTCACTTTTTAATGGTCAGGGTGAATACACCAGTTCTATGCCTTTGGCTTTGACAATACAGTACGCCCACTAAGTGTAGCAAAGCTATGATTTGACTGCAGTGTGCATACTGTCTCAATTTACCCATCATGGCCAACTGGATCCTGAATTTCTCTGTCTCTCTTTGTCTCTGTCTCTTTGTCTCTTCCAGCCCTCCCTCCCTCCCTCCCTCCCTCCCTCCCTCCCTCCCTCCCTCCCTCCCTCCCTCCCTCCCTCCCTCCCTCCCTCCCTCCCTCCCTCCCTCCCTCCCTCCCTCCCTCTCTCCCTCCCTCCCTCCCTCCCTCCCTCGTATGTGAGGGTCTTAGTGTGAATCCACTCAGCAGTGTACATGTTCTTAAGCAGACTAGAGATTTCCTTTCCCCTCTCTAGAGTGGAGGCAGTTGCCGTTGGACCCACTCCTCCTCATCCCCAGACCCAGGGACACGTCACGTTTGTCGGGCGCAGCCTCTCGTGTAATCCCCCCCCTCTCCAGCAGATTTCCCCTTATTACCCAGTCCCATCACACACTGTGAGAAAGCCACCAGGGACCCCTATTCAGGCGAGGTACCCCGGGTGCGCTTGAGATCAGATCACTCTAGCTAGCTAAAGTGGATCAGTACACACAAACAGTACATGTGTACACACACACACACACACACACACACACACACACACACAGGTGCACACGCACACGAGAAGTCATTGACATACAGTACACAAATGTTGCCATACTGCACACATAAATCTCACAAATATAGAACGTTCAATGCATGGACACATGCTAACACACACACACATGCACCCACGCACGCTCACACGCAAACAAACAACACAAACATATTATTCAACACGCATACACACATTCTCTGATGTATTATGGGCCCTGTGTAGCTCAGTTGGTAGAGCATGGTGCTTGCAATGCCAGGGTTGTGGGTTCAATTCCCATGGGGGGCCAGTATGAAACAAAAAAAATTATGCACTCACTAACTAACTGTAAGTTGCTCTGGATAAGAGCGTCTGCTGAATGACTAAAATGTAAAATGTAAATTATACAATCACACATGACAATGAAATGCCTGCAAATGAAATGGACATTAGGGTGCTGCTAACAGTATAGCTTCAGTCCCTGTCCACATACCGGGCTCCAACCAGTGATCCTCTGCTCACAGACAGACTTGAGCGCCCTCCTTGACAACGTACCAACTGTTTGAGCGATCAAATCTAATTCGATAGCTCCATCGGCGACATTTCAAGCTAGCTGTGGAGTGAGCTTACAGTAAGTTCTTAACTCTGTTACACACACACACTAATGCACTTCAAAACAATACATTTACCTGCAGTGTGAATATATCAGTCTCCTAAGTGTTTCCTAGGGAAATGAAAGACACAAAAGCACAGCATTCATATTCCTGTCATGTCTCTGAGCCACACCAATTACAACACAAACAAACTCATGCACATCATACAGGACTACTCCTACATAGGCATGGGTCCTCAGATCCTCAAAAAATTCTACAGCTGCACCATCGAGAGCATCCTGACTGGTTGCATCACCGCCTGGTATGGCAACTGCTTGGCCTCTGACCGCAAGGCACTACAGAGGGTAGTGCGTACGGCCCAGTACATCACTGGGGCAAAGCTCCCTGCAATCCAGGACCTCTATACCAGGCGGTGTCAGAGGAAGGCCCTCAAAATTGTCAAAGACCCTTGACTGTCTGTGAGTGGTTGCATTTCTCCACCCCATCCCTTAACTGTTTACAGGAACAATGGTGAGGTGGTTGCTCTGTCCCTATACTATAGATTGCCCTTTAACCTTTTGTAGCCTTCTGCCTGGTGTGTTTAACTTGTCTAAAGTATGGTATCTTTAAAGTTATTTTTTTTTTATATGTATTATTTGTATTTTTGTCTAGTTGAGTATATTATTTATATTGCTTTGTCTTGTCTGTGTGTGTGTAAAACTTAATAAACAGAGTTCTCAAAAAAAAAAAAAAAAAATAAATAAAATTGTCAAAGACTCCAGCCACCCTAGTCATAGACTGTTCTCTCTGCTACCGCACGGCAAGCGGTACCGGAGTGCCAAGTCTAGGTCCAAAAGACTTCTCAACAGCTTCTACCCCCAAGCCATAAGACTCCTGAACAGCTAATCATGGCTACCCGGACTATTTGCACTGCCCCCCCACCCCATCCTTTTTACACTGCTGCTACTCTGTTAAGTATTTATGCATAGTCACTTTAACTCTACCCACATGTACATATTACCTCAACTACCTCAACTAGCCGGTGCCCCCGCACATTGACTCTGCAACGGTACCCCCCTGTATATATAGCCTCCCTACTGTCACTTTATTTTACTGTATATATAGCCTCCCTACTGTCACTTTATTTTACTTCTGCTCTTTTTTTCTCAACACTTTTTTTTGTTGTTGTTTTATTCTTACTTTTTTTGTTTAAAATAAATGCACTGTTGGTTAAGGGCTGTAAGTAAGCATTTCACTGTAATGTCTGCACCTGTTGTATTCGGCGCATGTGACCAATAAAATTTGATTTGATTTGATTTGATTTGATTAGAGACTCAACAGCACAGATTGAAATGTAGGGATCGGCGAAATGTCCCCACTTGTCCGAATGTACCTTCTTTTACTATCTTTCTGGTACAGTAGACCTTGACATCTGTCTTCAAGACTGTTGCCCTTACAGCACTTCAGCTTGCTGGTTTCCTTGGAAACCCCATACTGTGTACTGTAGCAAATATCATCCTCATATGGATCGATTATGTGCTCATCCAAATGGTAGCATTATTTTGTAGTGTAGCATAGTCTTCCGACAGGTGGTGTCACTCCTGCATGAAGCTATAATCCCCGACAGTGCAGACAAAAGTCACGCTATGTGAGACAAGGCAATGGTACTGTAGTGAATGTGACTCACTTCAAACTTCCTGAAATGACTGCATCAACTAGACTAGAAGAGAGTACAGACGTGACTCAGACAGTACAGTACACACTGTCTTAGTGAGTCATAATGGATTCTACCTTAATACATTTATAATGATTTGCTGTCAGAGAATCATGCTTATGGACAATAATAATGAACAACTCACAGAACGGCTTTTGCTTAGGGCGATAGTCGACAGATGATTTTCAATATCTTAACTTCTATTGGGAGATAAGAAATATTGTATTCTCTTCGGACTAACTCTGTGTGTCTGACCCTACTTTATTAAGAAGTAAAACAACTTTGGAAAGTAATATTCTCACATTCAAACCTAGGAATTAATAAATAAAATAGAAGATATATTAATAAGCTAATTTGGACTTGTGCTCTTGTAGAACTATTCTGAAACTGACAGAACCGCAAAGGAAGAGACAAGCTACTTAAATTCCTAAAGCCTTAGTATTAACCTTAAATTCACACTGCACTTGAGCACAAGTGCTGAATCTTAGACAGCATTTCTTCATTCTCCTGCGATGCCTCAGAGTCTCAATGTTTTCTATACATCTATAATTTATAAACAGGCCCAAATCAGGCCTCTTTTGTACTGTATGTGATGAATTCTATACTTATTCCGTCCTCAGAAGTTTCTTCAGTAATGTTTACCGTGTAGGAGAATGCCCAATTGGGCTGCCTCTGCAGCTCATTAAGATAGGCAAGATGAAGACACACAGAGAACACCAGCATTAGACGTGCACTGCTCTAGAACATATAGAACCTTCTTGAAGGGCCATACTGTGAAGTGAGACAGTTAACCCTTTGTGGTTAAGTTATGTAGTCAAAGCATGAAAGAAACAGGGTTCAGGGTAGATTGGGGATACACTCTTGGCTGGTTTGTGTACTTCTTAATGTTGTCGGTTGGCAAAGTAAAAGCTTTCTATCTCCCCTGAGGCGCAACAGCCTTGGCTTGTAAACTGTTTAGAATTTTACACTAATTACTTCCTTTGAATGTTTTTTGAATGTTTTTTGGAGGAAAACTTATTAATTAGCTTTTGAAAACAAACCACACATTTTTCCAAGGAGAATTCATGTACGATAAGGTTTTCGTTTTTGCTTTCAATCTAAGATATGCCAATCCAAAATGTGTAATATTCTAACAAGTTGATAACCTCTTCCTGTCCTGTGCTACCCACTGGGCACACACCTGGTTGAATCAACGTTGTTTCCACGTCATTTCAATGAAATTACATTGAACCAACGTGGAACAGATGCCCAGTGGGTATTGGCATCGTCTGCATGATACTGTACCTGCATTGCAATGGAAGTAACGTTATACCACCGCTAGCTATGGGATTTTATCTACATACTTAGATTTGTTATTGAACCTTTTCATTAACTGTTACCTATGTGATGTAATCTGTATCCCTGACAACTGTGCTATCATTACGCCATAAGTCATAATCAAGGGCTAGTATTTCATGTTACTCATGCAGCTCATGCCATTACATGCCTTTCTGTCACATCAGACATAACAGAGATGCTGTTTATACATCTCAAACGGTGCATGTTTTGTGGTTGACCTCATGCTAACGTTCTCCCACTGAATTCCAACACAAAGCCTGGATGTTTGTCTTCCAGTGTAGGGGAAGGAGGGAGGGGTGGAACCATCGCCCTTCTGAGAATGTGCCCATCCGTGTTGCCGCCTGCATCTGTCCACCTTTCCCTTCGGTCCCGATGGCGATGGGATCTTATCTGGTTTCCTGTGCGGTCGGCCTGTCTCTCAGATAGCAGACCAGGGCCGTTAGTGGTGCTCCGGGTAGGGATAATGGATGACGACCGTGCTCTCTCCGTCCCAGACAGGACACGGTGTCAAAGCACCTCCTAGCACTAGCCTAGCGCTGCTGGCACTCACAGCACCATTGTTTGTGTTTGTTGTGCCTGGGTCTGCTAGATATGGTGGTTGGAAGGGGGGGGGGGGTATCTGCAGACATACTGTAGCCCAGTGTATGTGTGTGTGTTCGTTGAAGGATGACAAAGCAGCGTTACTACTGACCACATTTGGTAACACAGTTGTTGGATGGCTCCGATTAATGATGCGTCATGGGAGTAGGAGTTGTAGGAGATTTACTGGTGGTACAGACAGGAACAGGGCTCTCTCTCTCATTCTGGTAATTAGTCTGGATATGTCTAGGGTTGTTTGTTTTTTCTCTCATAGAGGGTTCAGAAAGAACGTTAGTCACACAGTCAGTTGGTTTGCCCTTCAAAATGGATGAATTCCATCATCATCATACACGTCAGTAACATCTGAAGGATTAGACTTGTAGACGCATTCGGAAACCCAGAATGCACTGTATCTCCTTAAACTCATCAGAATGAACAAAAGGGGTTTAACGTTTTATTTATTAGTAGCATTTCATCTTACTCTGTATAATAATGATTTAATAATCCCCTCTTTCTCCCAGCGATAATCTCATCAACCCTTAATCTTCGTTCCCTATTCCAACTCAGCGAAGCAGGCCTGCATTAGTGCTTGAAACTAATTCAATTATATCAAACAAAAGCGTTTTGGTAAACGAGGGTAATTCGAATAGGGTGCAATTTGGGACGCAGCCTGTGAAAGCACCAAACCCATTATAACCAGAGCCCTGGTCAATAGTAGTGCACTATGTAGGGAATAGGGTGCTAATTTGGACGGCCCCGCAGGCTTTGGCCACAGGGCAGAAACTCTACAGTGGCTTCACACTAAATTGAGTTTGATTAGGATTAACCCTTTAATGTCTTATTAGGGAGTGATTTGAGCTAAATGCTAAATGCTTTTCTCTTCCTAATCATATTTATTTCCCCGTTAGCTGTAGCTGTGTCATCAAAACACAATTAGTAATCAGAGTTTTGGCATCTAGTGCAATGTACACACAGGGGGGCTGCTATTGTTATTTTCTTTCGACAATGTCATCTCTGTTCTGTGTTCGTCTATGGAACATTTAGGGTGTGTGCGTCTATGTCCGTGCCTGTGTGTCCGTGCTTGAGCGTGCGTATCTCTGTATATCTAATTATGATGTGCTTCATTAAATCCATTCTTTATCATTTGCAGATCGCCACGACCACCTTGAGGACACGCTACTGCCCAGTCACAACTGGGCCCAGTGGGTTGGCATGCCAACGAACACCGTAAGGCTTTGTGTTGCTGTTTATGTGTCTGGTAGTCTGATCCTACAACAGAGCTTGAAGCAATTTAAAATCCAATTTGATACATTCATACGAACAAGATTGGCATAAACCCGCGTTATATTCTCATTACCCCTGTTGCTGCTTTCGGGATAGGAATTAAATGACATAAACTACATTGAGATTGTATTGCTTGTGTTTTGATTACCTACATTAAATAAGTATGAAAGTAAAAACAGCCTGTTTAAATTAAACATGCTGATGTCAAAATAAAAGACGTTGACTGTGTCCCAAATGGTACCCTATTCCCTACATAGTGCACTACTTTTGACCAGAGCCCTATGGGGAATAGGGTGCCATTTGGGACACTGTCATTGAGTCATACAGCCGGTATTGATCAGGACAATCTGTCGCATTGACCGGATTACATTTGCCATTTGATTCTTTTTCAATTATCTCTGCTTTTCATCACTCTTTCTCTGTGTGTGTGTGTGTGTGTGTGTGTGTGTGTGTGCGTGTTACAACAGGAAAAGCAAGGGGAAAACCTCCTTGAACAACAATTCCAACCTAGATGCTGATAGATGACTGCAATAAATGAGCTCATTTGAAATAATGGCCACTCTCCCAACCCCCCCCACCACGATGTCACACCCCAGACACTGTATAGCTCTGGGAATTGTTTGTTTGTTTGTTTGTTTGTCCTGTTTGACTTTGACTCTTCATCCGTGATGCCACTGTTGTCTCATTGTGGCTATCCTTATTTAAACTTCTTAGTGTCCGTGTGTGTGTGTGTACGTGTGTGTGTGTGTGCGTGTGGATGGCATTTTCCCCCAAGTTAACTTTGTTCCAATAACTGATGAATACGGGTTGGAGAGAATTCTATTTGTGGCACTTAGGATTCAGAGAGGCTCACTGCAGGGAGTCCAGTTGATAACATACCACGGGGATTCAATCATACATAATGATTTGAGGCTGAGATAAGGTGAGTGAAGTGCTCTTCAGTCGATCTGTCCAGAGTTCGGCTGTGTTTGCGTACTGATGTAATTTTTCAAACTGAATTGATGTTTTGATGGCAGCAGTTCCATATCTCATACTTATTATTATCCATATGAAACTGAAATGACCCTTGTTATTTGGGGACTATTGTTTATATTACCAGTACCCAACACTGTATCCTGAAAATGTTTTGATCTGGAGTGAACATTTTTCTTGGTTTGTAGTTCTCAATGTTATATATATATATATATATATATATATATATATATATATATATATAGTATATCCATCCAATATATGAGATTTTTTTTTTATCCTATATTTTACCAGGTCAGTCTCATTGAGATTAAAAATCTATTTTACAAGAGAGACCTGGCCAAAATCTGTGATTTTTTTAAGGAAGGAAGGAAGGAAAGGAAGGAAAGACAAAGAAGGAAGGAAGGATACATGTTAAAAGTATTGGAACAGGCCCATGGTATTAGATTAATATCCATCCCCTATTGGCTGATTGGCCTATTGATTATTGATTATTTGTTACTCTACCCATTCTTGAGTAATTTGTGTTAAAGTGTTTATGTGAAATAAATGTTTTATGTCATTGCATTTTTGGATCCTAAGAACTTGACAGGCTTGTACATTCATTGTTAAGACAGCCAGAAAAACAGCTGGGACATCAACAGCTTGAACAGACATTACTTTCCAACCCAAATCAGAACTAACCCTTATTTCTCTCTAAACTCCTTCTTCCAAGGTTTGAGTGACCGGTCAGTCTATAGCAATTCATTCTACTGCATTGCCATACAAAGCTATTATAATGGTTTGGTTTAAAGCTGTGTTATCTTTTGATTCATGAATCTCAAAAGGTGAAAGGAGATAACAGTAATTGGAACTCTGTGGTATAGCTATAGCATTCCCAGGATGTATCCTAAATGGCTCCCATCAAAAGTAGTGCACTATATAGGGAATAGGGTGCCATTTGGGAACAAAACCCTTCTGAATCACAGTGCTTACAGCTAACAGTCCTCCTGTTTGTACAATACACTGCAGGCTGCATTGGATCACTGCTTAGAACCCATCTCACACGAAGTCTATTCACAAACCCTAGAAAGCTATGGCCTTTGGCTTTCACCTGGAATTGTTTATTTACATGTATGTCTTAGGAAAAAACACTTTTCAACCCATATGATCTTGGACATAAAAGTATAATAAACCATCAAAATATGATTATGTCATAGTGAATTAATGATGTGAATGAATAAGCCTTTTCATACTTTATAATATGTCCATATATAGTTACAGTTTTAGGAACATCTACCCAATATATTTTTGTTCTAAGGGTATGCCATGTGTCTGCCTCCTACGTAAAATAAAGTTTGACAACCATACAAAGTTACTTCTTTACTTATTTTAGGATTAAGGGAGTGCATTTATCGTACAACTATGAAAGTGATGTATTTAAATCTGCCTGATCGAGAGGAATCTGGAGCGTCCTCAGCCATGTCTGTCGTGACCATAGAGATAGATAGAGGACTCATCTTTATATCTGTGCCTTTATAACACCTGTGACTGCATGGGCAGCGCCATTGAGGCTACAACCCATAGGAATCCCCACCCAGTTGAGTACTTTGATTACTTTAAAATGGCAGAAGCCCTCAATGGCGCTGCCCATGCTGTTAAAACAGCCTTTTGGCCACTAGAGGTCTCTATCATTCTCCATGGTCTTGAGAGCGTTGATCTGGAGGAATGGTTTTCTAAGGACCTCCTTTGACGAGATGCGGCAGAGACCTGACATGATGGGGTGTAATGACACAGCCGACCACCGGATGCAGCCAAATACACGTTTATTCGACAGCGTAGCTTCTGAGTTTCCTAGAACTGTCTGGGTTCTTGTATTGACTTGGTGGGAAATGAATAAAATAGGAAATGTAAATATATTATCTGTAATTACCAGTAAATCTAGTGATCGATTTTGAGTACTGTAGTCTTAAGAACGCTCTACCAAGTGGGTAAACAGCTTCCAGAAAGAGGAGTTGTATTCGAACCAGGGGTTGGGAACCAAAATGATTTTCCAAAAGTTTCGTTCTGAACAGAACCATAATTTTTTCCGTTCCACTGTTCTGACCTGCAAAATAAAGTTCTGAACCTCAAAAAAAGTATTGGCTAATGTCGTTCCTTTCTTGTTATGACATGCGTTATCTGAATTAGGTCTAGAGATTTATAACTACGGAGGAGCGGCTTCTATGGAGGAACTTTGAATGTCTTTGAACTTCCGAGAGTTGGCTTAACGTTGGACCAGAGCTTGCTTGCTAGCTAGCTAGCTAACAAGCTTGTGTGTGCAGAGCGATAACAGAATTAAAAACACGTCCTACCTTTTCGTAGTTAATAAATCCAATGTGAGACTTGCTAACTGTAGTATCCATAACTAGCATTGAAAAAGTGATTCCATTCTTCTCTAATTAAAAATTAGAATCAGGCTTGTAACATCAGTAGGTTACAGTAGCCTAAGCTTCGGAGGCGGAGGGGCAGGTTGACTACTCACGCACACACACTGGCAAAGATTTTCAGCTGGCAGGTAGACACTGGAATACGTTTCTGAATGACCGAGTGAGATCCTTGTTGCATTTTTTTGTGGGACAAAACAAAATGCCTGGAATATAAAATAACATTATTAACCGGTTATGTTCCGGAACAGTATAGATCACTTTCGTTCCTGGTTCTGATTCTGTTCCTCAAAAAATTTGATTATTTCCCTGTTTTCTGTTCTGTTCCCTGAATATCTTTATTTTGTAACATTTTGTTATTCAAATGTTTGAATGTGTAAAGATGAAATTCCAAGAAGTGTATAAATTATGAATTATTTGCTTATATTGCAGAGGTAGGAAACCCTGGTTCTAGAGTGTTGCAGGTACTTCAGTTTTTTGTATATTGCCAGTCCCTTCAGGATTTTGCAATTCTGCAACTCAATATTAGGGAGGTGTTCCTAATGTTTGGTATACTCAGTGTATTATGCAAGGGGTTCAAATCTGACATATCACCGGACTATTACCTCATAAAACAGTCAAATCATCGCAATATTATCATATAAAACTGACTGATCACTGCACTACAAAAAGATGGCTTGCAATTTCAACCAATCACCTCACATTTACTGCATAATATTCTTAAAACAAGCCAAATGTCAACAATCTTTTTCCCTCATCAACACATTTTTGTGACAAATTTGCCTGCAAATATATATAAAAAAATTGCTGCGAAATCCAAGAGGGACTGATACGCACTTTAAGTGTCTGGTTTATTTATCAATTGCTGTGAATGTGTTCTACAATTGTAGTGTAAAACTGTACAGTCACATGTTGTTACTGTTAAATTGTAGGACAACCTCATGGGGCTGAATTTCTCAGCTGGTCATATGTATAAGGGTTTAATTTTATAAAAATGTTTTGATATTTTGTGGATTGTGTTTTATAAGTGTACCATGAGGCACGTTTGGTGTTTGATCATGTTGTGTTATCTCTTCAGGTGAAATCCTTCATGACGATTTTATAAGTAGTTTAAGGGCTCGATTCAATCCGTAGCACAGAAGATCTGCGTTATAGCACGGTTGACATTTAAACGTCATTTTCCGATTGAGCCGACATATGCAGTGTTCAGCTTGAATGCAGTCTCTGCAAAAGCGGTAACATTAACTTTCAATGTCAATTGCGCTGCAACGCAGATCTTCTGTGCTACGGATTGAATCGAGCCCTCAATGTTCGAGCTAGATCTGGTAACTGTTTATATCCTGGTGATTGGCTGAGTAGATCTGATTAATCTGAAGCAATGGAGGATGACTAACTCACCTGACATCAATTAGTCATTAAGGGGCCGATTCAGACTTAGGAAATGTACGCCCTCTTTATGCACGCCTTTCCTATGCTCTTCTCATTAGTATTCAGACTTACCTTATGCAGGTGCGTAACGTGCTCTGGAGGTGTGGCTCCCTTGCGCACACTGAATAAATGTAATTCAACTGCTAAAAACCGTTTTCATTCAATAGGGTTTTCAGTACATTTATGTTAAGCCATCAATTTAAATACAGTGTACCTTTAATTAGAATTTGGTCGACAGACTCGCTAGAATATGTCGAGAGAATGGGTTCAGAATATGAAGGATCAATTAAAAAAGCCATATAAATATATGCATATTCGTCTCCGTTTCAGCACCAATTGGTAAATAAAAAAATACTGATCTTATAGGCAATTTAGAGTATTTATGAATCATAAAAAAAACTGGTTTGGAGAGCCTTTACACATCAAATATATTGATGAATAAAAAATACAGTGGTTTGATTCATCCTGAAAGTTGCCATATTCAATTATTGTTCAAACCATGAAATATTGGAAGGTGTACTTGAACAATAGTCTACCCTAAACCTCACTAATCATGGAACTGTAATTACAACGGTCCAGTCATCATGAACCGTGCGCCAGGCTCCAGGTTTAAAATGCTAAATGTGGTCTGAGTTCTATAATGATTAAAATAGGCTACATGTCCCACATTATTTTAGTCATTTAGCAGACGCTCTTATCCAGAGCGACTTACAGTTAGTGCATAAATATATATATTTTTTCATTCTGGCCCCCCATGGGAATCGAACCCACAACCCTGGCGTTGCAAACGCCATGCTCTACCAACTGAGCTACATCCCTGCCAGCCATTCCCTCCCCTACCCTGGATGAATTGTGCGCCGCCCCATGGGTCTCCCGGTCACGGCCGGCTACGACAGAGCCTGGATTCGAACCAGGATCTCTAGTGGCACAGCTAGCACTGCAATGCAGTGCCTTAGACCACTGCGCCACTCGGGAGACAACGTTAGCCTAATATGATCCACTATTGATAGCCACTCTCTGGAACAACTACATGGAGGTGATAAAGGAAAGAAAGGTAAATGGAATGGAATGATGCAAAATGTAGGCTACAAATTGAAGGAAACTAACACTAAAGTGACAGTTATACATGTAGTGGGAATTACTGACGGTGGCTATCTATAGTGGCTAATATTTAACATGATACAAATTGTAAAAAAAAAAAACGGTGAAAGGCCCGGGCATATAATTAAAATATTCTAGAGCGCATAAATCAAATCGGTAGGTTCGGCTCTACAGAAGCCTATAGCTTGGGTCTCCAAATTTCATCCCCACAAATTATGAAGACATACAATTCTAAATAACGGCACAGCTATTTATAACCTACTTCAGTTTCAATTCAGTTTCATGTTTTAATGTCACATGCACAAGTACAGTGAAATGCCTTGCTTCCAAGTTCTAAACCCAACAATGCAGGAATCAATATCAATGCAGCACTAAAATAACATGAGGACAAAAACACAAAAAATTAAAATATGAAATAAGAACAAGAGAAAGTAAGAAGCTATATACAGGGTCAGTTCCAATACCATATTTACAATGTGCAGGGATACTGGAGTGATAAAGGTAGATATGTATAGGGGTAAGGTGATTAGGCATCAAGATATGCGATAAATAGAGTAGCAGCAGCATAAATTATGATTGTATGTGAGTGTTTGTGTTGAGTCAGTATAAATGTGTGTGCATGTTATGTGTGTGTTGTAGTGTCAGTGTGCGTGAGTGTGCATAAAGATTAAAATAAAAATACAAGGGTCAACTCAGATAGTCCGTGTAGCCATTTTGTTAGCTATTTAGCATTCTTATGTATTGGGGAGAGAAGTTGTTCAGGAGCCTGTTGGTGTCAGACTTGATGCACCGGTACCGCTTGCCGTGCGGAAGCAGAGAGAACAGCCGATGGATTGGGTGGCTGGAGACTGACAATTTTCCGGCCCATCCTTTCACACCGCCTGATATAGAGGTCCTGGTTGGCAGGGAGCTCGGCCCCAGTGATCTACTGGGCTCTCTGCACCACCCTCTGTAGCGCCACGCGATCCAGGGCGGTGCTGTTGCCAAATTAAGCAGTAAGGCAGCCAGTCAAGATGCTCTCAATGGTGCAGCTGTATAACTTTTTGAAGATTTGAGGGCCCATGTTAAACCTTTTCAACTTCCTGAGGGGGAAGAGGCGCTGTCGTGCCTTCTTCACGACTGTGCTCGTGTGAGTGGGACATTTTAAGTCCTTCGTGATTTGGAGACCGAGGAACTTCACTGTGGAAAAGGGGCCAAAATACATTTCATGTTGATATGATATAAAAAAAAATCCCCATATAACTGGTTTCACATCAGTCTCCAGCAATCATAAGGAAAAATCATCTAAAACAATTGCTATTTGTACTTACAGTTGAAGTCGGAAGTTTACATACGCTTAGGTTGGAGTAATTAAAACTTGTTTTTCAACCACTCCACACATTTCTTGTTAACAAACTATAGTTTTGGCCGGTTAGGACATTTACTTTGTGCATGACACAAGTAATTTTTCCAACAATTGTTTACAGACAGATTATTTCACTTATAATTCACTGTATCACAATTCCAGTGGGTCAGAAGTTTACATACACTAAGTTGACTGTGCCTTTAAACAGCTTGAAAAATTCCAGAAAATGATGCCATGGCTTTAGAAGCTTCTGATAGGCTAATTGATATCATTTGAGTCAATTGGAGGTGTACCTGTGGATATATTTCAAGGCCTACCTTCAAACTCAGTGCCTCTCTGCTTGACATCATGGGAAAATCAAAAGAAATCAGCCAAGACCTCCGAAAAAAAATAGTCGACCTCCACAAGTCTGGTTCATCCTTGGGAGCAATTTCCGAATGCCTGAAGGTACCACGTTCATCTGTACAAACAATAGTACGCAAGTATAAACACCATGGGACCACGCAGCCGTCATACTGCTCAGGAAGGAGACGCGTTCTGTCTCCTAGAGATGAACGTACTTTGGTGCGAAAAGTGCAAATCAATCCCAGAACAACAGCAAAGGACCTTGTGAAGATGCTGGAGGAAACAGGTAAAAAAGTATCTATATCCACAGTAAAACAAGTCCTATATCGACATAACCTGAAAGGTCGCTCAGCAAGGAAGAAGTCACTGCTCCAAAACCACCATAAAAAAGCCAGTCTACGGTTTGCAACTGCACATGGGGACAAAGATCGTACTTTTTGGAGAAATGTCCTCTGGTCTGATGAAACAACAATAGAACTGTTTGGCCATAATGACCATCGTTATGTTTGGAGGAAAAGGGGGGTGGCTTGCAAGCCGAAGAACACCATCCCAACCGTGAAGGACGGGGCTGGCAGCATCATGCTGTGGGGGTGCTTTGCTGCAGGAAGGACTGGTGCACTTCACAAAATAGATGGCATCATGAGGAAGGAAAATTATGTGGATATATTGAAGCAACATCTCAAGACATCAGTCAGGAAGTTAAAGCTTGGTCGCAAATGGGTCTTCCAAATGGACAATGACCCCAAGCATACTTCCAAAGTTGTGGCAAAATGGCTTAAGGACAACAAAGTCAAGGTATTGGAGTGGCCATCACAAATCCCTGACCTCAATCCTATAGAAAATGTGTGGGCAGAACTGAAAAAGCGTGTGCGAGCAAGGAGGCCTACAAACCTGACTCAGTTACACCAGCTCTGTCAGGAGGAATGGGCCAGAATTCACCCAACTTATTGTGGGAAGCTTGTGGCAATGCTACCAAATACTAATTTAGTGTATGTAAACTTCTGACCCACTGTGAATGTGATGAAATAAATAAAAGCTGAAATAAATCATTCGCTCTACTATTATTCTGACATTTCACATTCTTAAAATAAAGTGGTGATCCTAACTGACCTAAAACAGGGAATTTTTACTAGGATTAAATGTCAGGAATTGTGAAAAACTGAGTTTAAATGTATTTGGCTAAGGTGTATGTAAACTTCCGACTTCAACTGTACAATCCCATTCTCCAAATGGATTATTAATTGACCTAGCTCTTATCAATTTATACATATGCATGGAGAATTATATTTCTATCAGGAATAGTAGATGTTTTTCCACTTGGAACCGACAGGTGCGTGACCTTATTCATGGTTTCTTCGCGCGTAAAGGTGGTGAAATGATGAAGGAATTAAGTCAAAATGAGAATCTGTGTATCTGTAGACACACCTCCATTCCTGTGATCTCCACCTCAAACGTATAGCTGGTTGGCATATGCATTTTCCCATGCTTAAGTTCAAGGTCAGTGGAAGGAATGGAAGGAAGGAATGAACCTTAAAATAGCCATCACCCACTAAACACCCCAAAGAACTACAATCTCCACATGGCATTGGATAGAAATAGTATTGAACTGAGTGAAGCGGAGTAGGTGTGTATTAAATATATTATCCACACCTACTCAGTTGTAATCTATTTCTATCAATAAAAAGACCCAATGCAACATGCGAGCAAAGCTGATGGATTAATTGAAGTCTGCTGATGTACGGCTCGATTATCAATCTTCTATCATTAGTCACTAGATGAAGCAATTTGTCTTGGACTTGACAGCTTCCATTTTCTCCCAGCGTTAATCGAGGCAATGGCCTTTTGAGTCTCTTGATGAATTCCCCCACTCAAACGGAAAAACACAAATGATTACGCTATAGCTTCTAGATTTTAGTGATTTTTTTTTTTCTTCATAAAGATAATTTCGATTTCTGTCACTCTCCCTGAAGTTCTACTGGTTGGACTTCTGTCACTCTCCCTGAAGACAAAGTGCTACTGGTTGTGGCGATGTGTGTTATTGGCACTGCATTGAGTATGACAAACATTAGGAACACCTACCTAATATTGAGTTGCACCCCCTCCTTTTGCCCTCAGAACAGCCTCAATTTGTCGGGGCATGGACTCTACAAGGTGTCGAAAGTGTTCCACATGGATGCTGGCCCATGTTGACTCCAATGCTTCCCACAGTTGTGTCAAGTTGGCTGGATGTCCATTGGGTGGTGGACCATTCTTGATACACACGGGAAACTGTTGAGCTTGAAAAACCCAGCAGCGTTGCAGTTCTTGACACAAACCGGTGCGCCTGGCACCTACTACCATACCCCATTCAAAGGCACTTAAATATTTTGTCTTGCCCATTCACCCTCTGAATGGCACACATACACAATGCATGTCTCAATTGTCTCAAGGCTTAAAAATCCTTCTTTAACCTGTCTCCTCCCCTTCATCTACACTGATTAACAAGTGACATCAATAAGGGATCAAAGCTTTCACCTGGATTCACCTGGTCAGTCTGCCATGGAAAGAGCAGGTGTTCGTAATGTTTTGTAAACTCAGTCTTTTAAGTAAATATTATTCATTAATACCACAAACCTGGGACATCGAAGAGCACCATATGAACTATTATCACTATCCGAGGGCGTATGTATATAATTGAGTATAATATCACAGGCAATATCTACTTGACAAAACGGTATCTCTATCCTCAAGGCTTCTTTGTAAACACGGAGTTGTGAGAAGCTCAAATATCATACATATTTTTTAAATATTTTATTTATTAAAGCTTACATCATATCACTTAACTTTTGTTCTTACTCTCTTTCCTCAATATTTTGGTAAACAGAAGATCAAATATTTGTTTTACTAAAGCTAACTTCACTCAATATCATATCACTATACCAGACAATATTACATCATCTGGCTACATAACTATCCACTCCTTCCACCCCCCTTAGTGTCATCAATTAGATATGAGCGCGACAGGTATTCTTTTCCCATCATCTCTCACTCTCACCATCACTCTACCTCTCCAAACTGTCACTGAAAGTACCGAACCTACGGTTTTCCTGTCAAAGGTCTGAGAGGGACACACACACACACACACACACACACACACACACACACACACACACACACACACACACACACACACAGTGTGTGACCAGACCGAGAAAAGCCCGGGTCTTCTTCATGAGCAGGAAACATTGCGTAATGTACTCCTCTTGGCAGGTGCATCACTCCCTTGTTTTGAAAAAGCGAAAGCTGGAGCGAGAGAAGAGGATGGCCAGAGGAAAAAAAGAGGAGTGTCTATTTCCCCTGTCAGATGGCTCCAGCGAGGTAGGCTAAGCTAGGCTACATCATTCCACTCTGTGCTTTTGTCGTATCGGGTGAATGCTGGCAATTATTGCTGATAAACAAAGGAGTCCGCTCATACTGAACTTTGATCATAAGGTTTATTCATATCACAAGCTTTCAGCATAAGTTACAGGTGACATGCCCACCCGGAGAGCGACGCCTCAGATTGCAATGGCCGCTCTGACTCCCTCTTTGTCTTGCTCATACTTATAAACAATGCAAACAGATGGGTTGCTCCCTCTTCTGGCCAATCACCAGTCTCCCCTGGGGCGTCACCCTCCAAAACGGCTACATTTGAACTAAGATAAACATCCTCTGGTTCCATTAAGAAAGTCATCATCTTTAATACACTACATTTCCCCCCTTCGAGACTAACTAAAAGTCTCGAAAACAAACAGAATAGGATTATGACTAGTAACAATTTATCTTATTGAGTATCTTTAACAATAAACCAAAAACATTCTCCTCTAGAGTGTAAATACCTTTCTATGAAATATGAATAACTGTTTATGAAGTGTGAATACATTACTATGAACTATGAACAAATCTTTATGGAGTGTGAGAGCGAAAAACTGTCCGGCAACCTTCGTTCCAAATCCATCCATCAATCAAGACAGTAAAATTCTCTCACGGTCCCTCTGCCCCAGGCAACCACCTAGGTACTCCCAATGACTTCATAACTCTTTATAAATGCATTTGAAACTATGATGCAATTAAATACACATGAAAGCCCCTGCAAACAAAATACTATCCAAAAAATGTCCACTCTCAGGCTGGTCAACCCATTGGACCCTACAGTGGACCTCTCCCTGCCTAGACTCCCTGTCCCTAAGCATCAACGAAATAAACAAAAACATCTAAGATCCCCACATGTATCCAATAACATCAAATATCATTCTACAAAAATTAATACCTAAGAATATGACACAAATTATGTATTACACATGCAAATATGTCTATATTTCATTGCAGACACTGGAATGTAGTCCACTACACTTCATCTCCTCCGTAGTCTCCTCTTCCAATGCATTGTTGATGATGGAATGGGAACCTTTCCCCCCCTTCCTTGTTTCATCTCCTCCAGTCATTGTCCTTTCATATTGTCCCTTCATATTGTCCTTGTTTGAGTATTTCAATCTCCACATATTCCCCCAAATGCTTCTGGAAGAAAAGAAAAGACCAAACAGTATCTTTTGCAAAACAACCCTTTCAAATTAAACATCAATATCAACTAAGAATATACAAATTATATATAAATGATTTATGAATCAATATAAATGATAGAATAATGAACTAGGATAACCATTCATTCATACAGATTCATGAATCAATATAAATGATAGAATAATGAACTAGGATAACCATTCATTCATACAGATTTATGAATCAATATAAATGATAGAATAATGAACCAGGATAATTATTCATTCATACGGGTCATTCTACAGATTCGGTGACATTTCAGTATTGTCAGTGTCCCAAGATGTACTAGTGTTATAACTTGTCAGAACATTTATCAAACTACACTTAAATTACAACATTTCAAAGTTTTACATGTTTTTAATATGGAGTAGAGAATATGATTTTAAACAGAGATGAATTTCAATACTTATATGTTTGCTTTTCTTAGGAGTATTAAGAATTTCGCCTGTCCCTATTGACCATCATGCAAATGGCGTGACTCATTTTGAGTACACAGTGTTAAATAATAATGCTTTTTTTTTGTTAAATTAATTGTATATGCCCCCTTATTATGCATAATCCATTTTCTCAGCATAAGACATTTTATTTTCTGAGAAATTCAGGCTTTTACCCCTGTCCTTGTATTTCTTTCAACCCCGTAACGCAACAATACCCCCACTCACAATTAAATAATGGTTTGATCCTGTGGACATCATTTATGAGGAAGTGACATCATACAAGTCTTCAGAGAAGCCTGGTGTGACAAGTGGTAAGCTGCTCTCTCACTTTTTATAAATATTTCATGTTTTTTAAGCACATATGGGCTTTGTCAATCTCAGGTATTCAACTCTGTTGGGGGGGGGGAATTCATTGTTAAGATTTTACCAATAATTGTTTTTATAGCTATGAAGTATAACAATGTCTTTTGTTGAATAAGGCCATGTGGCACACTGCTAGCTGCTAGCATCCCAAATTAGCAACAGATTAGCACAAAATCTTCAACCCTGTCACATTCAACCCCATCACATTTTTCAATGTTACGGGGTTGAATGGCTGTTACAGGGTTGAATAGCTGTTAAATCTTAGCAATATTTAATGTATATTGCTTAATACCAATCATATTTTCTTGTTGAATGTTTGTTGTTTACGGTTTTACAGTATCAACTAAAAGTACGAGGAATTTTTGAAAATAATAACTTAAAAAAGTGACAATTAATTTGTTCTCTCTCCTATATACATTGACATATTTAGGAGTATTATCTGCAAGTTCATGTTCATTTTACTACATAGTGATTAAAAGGATACAATATTTAGTCTTGAAGAGTAAGCAGGTCATTGACTTGACCTTGACCTACAATTTCAGATTCAACAATGGAAAAAACAGCAGCAGAAAGGAAACACACATAGAGAGGAAGGTGAGGGACATCCGCGCGCCGGTGGTCAGGTAATTCTCCTGGAAATGTAAGATCTTTAAGACACGAGGTGGTGGTGGTCATGGACACACAATCAACAGAAAATAAAGTTTTGTTGCTTTAAAGCATAATTTGGTAATGCATAAAAAGACTAGAGAATGTAAATGAAGACTAGTCTAAAAAGACATACAGTATACTGCCTTGGCAACTGGTGCGTGAGGGGTTCATGTTCACTAGCCGACTGGTTTGTACTGACATATTTAGGAGTATTATCTGCAAGTTCACGTTCATTTTACTACATAGTGATTAAAAGGATACAGTAATTAGTTTTGGAGAGTAAACTGGTCATTGACTTGACCTTGACCTACAATTTCAGATTCAACAATGGCAAAAACAGCAGCAGAAAGGCAAAGAGAGTACAGGGCAAGAAGAAATGCTGATCCAGAACGAAGGGAAAAGTACCTCAGGAGTGAACGCATGAGATGGACAAAATATGTTTTAGCAAGAAAGAAGAAAGGAATAGGAGATCTAGATAAGAGAGGTCAAAAGATGAGGAGAAAGGGATGGAGAAAAGCGAAGGAGCGGCAAAAGCAAAGGGAAATGGCTGTTAATACTATTGCCACCGCTCCACAAAGTCCTGATAGAGACGTGGTGATGTCACATGAGCCCACAAGGTTAGGAAAAAGATTGTGTGTGAGAGAGAGAGAGAGAGAGAGAGAGAGAGAGAGAGAGAGAGAGAGAGAGAGAGAGAGAGAGAGAGAGAGAGAGAGAGAGAGAGAGAGAGAGAGAGAGAGAGAGAGAGAGAGAGAGAGAGAGAGAGAGAGAGAGAGAGAGAGAGAGAGAGAGAGAGAATAGGAGTGCATACAAATATGATTTCAGGTAACTTTGTACACTATTTCTTCAAAACTGCTTAGACATATTCACATTGTAATAGTATCCTTAACATTTATTTATACTGCTTATGAACTTACCTTGTTATGATTTGATACAATAAATAAAATTGAATTGAATTGTCTATTTGTTTGTTTTAGACAATCTGTGAAGGGGAAGAAAAAATCAAGAAAGACAAAAGACAAATTGAGAAAGCAGGTAGCTGATTTACAGAAATGTCTTGATGAAGAAAGGAGGGCCAAAGAAAAGTACAAAAAAAGGCTCCAGCGTTTAGAAAAGAAGACTTCGTCAAAATCCACAGCTGTACCAAGTGATGTCAGAAGATCTGCACTGCATCACACAGCACTCGTTGCTCAAATAAAGGAGCATTATAAAAATGCAAAAACTGAACGAGAGAAGCAAATTATATCCAGAGTAGTGGCAGGTAACATTATTAAGAAGTATAGACTGCAATCATTTTCAGAGTCTGCTTTGGGTTTTTCAAAGAAACGCTGGAAGCTCACAGGCAGTGTATCTACATTTCAAAGAAAGAAAATCTCAAACTTTATGGACATCAAGAAGAGGGTGAGGGATTTCTTCACACGTGATGATATCAGTAGAATGACCACTGGCAAAAAGCAAACTAAAACAAAGAACAAACAGAAGATGCAGAAGAGGTTCCTCCTTGACACGTTGAAAAATCTGCATAGGAAGTTTCTTGCAGAGAACACAGAAGAAATTTCATACTCCATGTTCAGCCGCCTCCGGCCTTTCTGGGTGGTTTACCCTTCCCTTGCTGATCGGGACACTTGTATGTGTAAGCTTCACGAAAACCTGACCTTTGTCGCAGAGAAGCTCAAACAAATTAAGCTTATTGAATCGTCAGTGCTTGAAGATTTAGTAAAAATGGTGAACAAACTCTCAGTAAAAATGGTGAACAAACTGTAGGCTTACCTATAGTTTATTAATGTTAAGATGTTTGCTTAATGTTCAAACATTCAAACAACACAGACATTCCTGCCATTACTCTTGATATTTCTATGAAATCAATGAAATGTTGTAACTGTTGTTAGTTTATTAATGTGTTTTAATCTGTCTAGATTTCATCTTGATTGTTTAAACTTTAAAAGCTATGTTGACAGTAGTTTAAAATGTTAAAAAATGGCAACATGTGACCTATATAGGTTATCAATGTTAAGATGTTTGCTCAATGTTCAAACAGACTCCTGCCATTATCAGATGGATATTTTTATGAAATGTTGTTACTGTTATTAGTTCATTAATGTGTTTTACTCTGTCTAGCTTTCATCTAGATTCTTTAGATTTTAAAAGCTATGTTGACAGTAGGTTTAAAAATGTTTAAAATGTTTAAAAAATGGCAACATGTTAGTGATCTCAAAAGATAAAACATATGACACGTGATGCTTTTCACTCAACCCTGTTACATGATTTTCAACCCTGTTGCGGTGCATTCATCCCTGTTACGAGATTATTTTTTTACATTTTTGTATTAAATACACAAAATATAACATCAATCGTGTTTTTATTGTGTGTATTAAATCAGGGTAAATAAGGCTATTTCAATTTTGTCAGGAATTACGCAGCATTCTTGCACATTTCTTGCGAAAATGTGGAGTTAGATTAGAAATTTCTTCATCGTAAACTGGAAAGGATGGTGCTGGTCAGTTTTTCTTGATTTTCTCTTTAATTACAATATGCCATTATTTACAAGGGACATCTAAACTGTGAGATTATGCCAGAAGCTGATCTCAAGCTTATTGGAAAAATGAATAGTTGAATAACAAAACGACTGTGACGGGGTTGAATTAAATTGGGACTTGTTTGAGAAAATAATACAGAATAATAACTTAATACTCTACATTGAGATGGGAAAAGGTATTTTCTATCAAGTACACACATTACTTTGTCACATCAAATAAAAAAAAGCTTAAGATTTTAATGTTCATTGTTTCATCCTCCTCAATCACAAAAGGCACCGAATCTGTAGAATGACCCATACACTTCCCCCCTTTGATTCATAAAATCATACTAAAATCACCCTAATATTGAAAAAAAAATTGAAAAATGATCAAATAATCAAAAAGGATATTTATCCATTAATACTCCATCCAGACCCCCTTGTCCATCTTCATCCAGATCAGGAACAGTCAACACCGGCATCTGAGTGTTGTCTCCAGGCATCCCTACTCCAACCTATCTCAATCATAGCTTTCTCAAAGGTCAGTAACAAACTACAAACATCACACACAGTGCTATCAAAACTGCTATTAAAATGTAATCCATCACTGCTCCTACTGGCCTACCTGATCTTGCAACCAAGTCTTCGCTGACCATCCAGCTCCTTCAGATCTACCAAATGCATCCCTTATATTCTTCAATGCATATATAACCCTAGTGATAATATCTGAACTATCTGGACTCAAAGTATAACTAACATTATCAATATGATCTTCCCAAATATTACACCATACCATGGAAAAAGTCCCCCCTTCTCTCTTAGACTTATCCTTCAATGATAGGCTTAAAGACTATGAAATGTAGCCATGTCTCTTTTCACCCTATTTTCAACTCTAGTTTCAGATTGATCTGTGTTCGGTGCTACCCCTCTTTTAATGGTAAAAGCCTCATATGGAAGCTTCAACGTTGACATGTAACAACATCCTGTCCATCCATAGGGTAAGAATATATACGCTTTATCACCACAAACCCTCCAAATCTCTAAAATTCCCAATAGTCACATTGTCAGGCAAAAGCTAATCTTTTAACCATCAAAGTCCTGCTCTTCTTACTAACTGGAACATAAAAAGTTACATTATATTTCTCATTACTACCCTTAAGGTCATGCATACCCAAAGTTATCATATAACATCACAATCTGATATTCCCATAAACATACCCTTTCCATCATATGTTTTATTAGAACAAAAACAACTTTTAGCCCTCACTGCTTTCACCTCCAATGCTTCAGGGTTTGCTGTTACCTGAGTTTCCTTCCCATCTAACAAATGCACACAAGTTAATTCACTTAACCCAATAACACCTAACCCTAGGCTTAAACAAATGTTTTGACAACGACATTATTTTATCGGTTACTGATTGTTGCTGATACCACAGTCATGACAAAGCATAAGATTGACACATACTTGATAGAGGTCGAGCGACCGTCTCTAAAATGTTTGGCTGGAATTCTCAACAGACATGGACCCTCAACATTCCTCACTGATCTTACAGAATGAGCTGCTGGAACCAAAGATTCCTACCTGCCCATCTATCTCTAATTTTCACAACAGAAGAATCAAACTACATGCATTTAGTTTTTCTCTTCCCTAACGAGCGGTACTGATCAGATCCCTCTCCTTGTCTGTCATTAAAATCAAAGACCTCATCCTGTACCTCCATGATAGTATCCTTCACTATTTCAGATGAATCTATATTGTTCTCTACTACTATCTGCTCTCCTATTTTAACCCTATTCATACTATCATTGACAGCACTCTCCATCCGTAACATAAACCCCTGAGTCCTTCTTGCTACCCCCTTTAATTTCAGAAAAGTTGTTGTCGGTGTCATACTTCCTACATTTGCTATTGCCATCGTATCATTAATCCCTTCCAAAGTTACCATTAAAGTAGTTGATTTAGTTGATGTATTAACACTCTTAACTACTTCTAGTGGGAAAGTTACCGATATCCTCTGTGTATTATCTACTGTTGGAGTGGCTACTGTAATAATATACTTCTCCTGACCTCCTTTGGTGACTGCGGAAGCTTCGACAGACTTCAACTCTTCCATTATAAGCGTCACTTTATGAATTACATAACCTTTTAACCAATAATTCTTAACCGGAACAAATTTTAATGCTTGCACTAGATAAGTACACATATATTCTCCCTGATCTTTCTCTGTAACATTACGCAAAATAAGTGAACAATCACTCATAACCCTCTTCCACTTCATATTGTTGTACAAACTATACCTCCTTTGACTAGGTGCAACAGCTTCTACTTCTGGTCCTGATAACAATACGTCTTCTCCATAATTATCTCTCCATGTGGGAGGAACGTCCCCTCTCCTAACCCTAATAAGTATTTTTCCCCAAAAAATTGGTGCTGGAGCTATTGGTTCCCTTATAATCAAATGCGATATATTTATGGCTTTAATAACTATCAATGTTGAAAGAGTTAAATTGCTTCTCACTGTTGTTTTAATAGACTGAAGTGTTGATGTCCTTATTGTTACTTCATCTAGGTTCCCCAAAGCTTTGAACTCTTTGCTTGTACTTCCATCTATTACCACTAGTGTCAACTGACGTAAATGTAACTTATATTCACTCTCTCTTCCTACTCTAAACCCTAACTTTCAAACTTTTGATTATAAAAAATACACCTACAATTACCTTGATCTTCCTACTCTAAAGTGTCCTTCACCACTGTTCTCTCTCTTACTACTAACTTTGAAACTTAGCTTACTGTCTTAGAGTTCCTTCAACCTAGTTCTCCTAACTTTTTAATCTAATCTTTTCTCCTAACCTTTAAAAACCTTTTCCACTGATTTATTCACAAAATCTCTTTACCACCAAATTTTTAGGAGATGTGATGACTTCTTTACACACAGACTTGGCAAACGACTAAACACCTTTTAGCCTAGCCTGAAATCTATTGGTGTAAGAATGTAACCCAGAATAACAGTCACCCCTTTTAACTTTATTTTCCAGACAGATTGTCTAATAGGCAGTCTAATAGATTATCATCCTTCCTATGATATTATCTTTTTAAGCCAATATGATTCCCAAAAATCCTACTTTTTAAAATCTTCTACCAGACAGCCGTTTAGTGTACATCTTATTGTACAATTCAATTTAAACAATGCATCTCTTCCCAACAATGCAATAGGTATATGTTCTAATATTAGTATGTCTATTTTAATTTCTCTTTGATTTTTATAGCAGAGCTCAATTGGTTCCTTAAGAGTAATTAACTGTTTTACCACCTCAAATCCCTATCCTAATTAGTTAATTTTACATAGTGAGATGTTTAACCTCTTTAGGCTGAACACAGATAAGTTTTTCCACTATTCACCATTATTTCTCATAGTCCTCTGTTTTTACTTCAATTGTTAGATATTTTCTCTTCTTCTCTAATCGGTGCTATCAGCTGACACCCCCCTTCGTATCTTCTAGGCACTCTAGAATCCTTAGGGTTCACCTGGAGAACAGGTGATCTTCACTTGCTCCTTTATCTTCCTTAGAAATGTTCTCTGTTGTTTCCTCCTGACTTATTGCACTCACAGGTAAAGTGACCAATCTGTCCATAATTATAACACTCTTCTGAAAGTTGCTGGAAGTGTAGCTGAAATCTTCCTCCTCCTTCTAAGCCTGCTCGTCCTCTTCCTCTCCAATTCTGTGTCTGTCCAGAAACTGTCTGTGGGTATGAAACACCTGGTACCCCCCTTGGTGGCTGGTACAATTGCGGTTGGCCTTGTTCAGTTGAAGCTGTAGCAGTGATTGTTGATTTGGTTCACTCTGATTCTTCATAACCAAAGCTTCTCTTCTCCTTCTCCACCAGATGTATGATTGATTTTTTTGAGAGTTTCTTCGTCCTGTTCTTTGTTGTTGACATATCAGGATTCTTCAAAAGCTTATATTCTAAGTTCTGTCCTCAAAATATCATCTTCCATCATTTTCTTACTATTGGCCTTTCCTTGACCTCAATGTATTCTTCCAGACATCTCATTTTCTTCCTTCTGGAGTTTTGGATTCATCTTTCTGGTCGTTTCTGCTTGTCCTCTATCTATTATTCATTCATCTTCCTCTCCGATGCAACAATCACCCTGCTGGATGATCACTGGAAGCTGAGGATAAACATCCCTAAGCTCTACTTCCTTCTCGTAAGGTGGGTGTCTTTCTGCTGAATCCGTATGTGAGAAAGGTGTACTAACTTCTGCCATTAGTTTTTCTGTCGCCTTTCCTTCCTTTAGCATTTTCCTCTATACCTTTATCTTATCGCTGGAATCTTTTATCAGTTTTTGTTTGAGAATGAAGGGCAACTTTTGTTTCATTTGCCGGATAACCTAACACTACTTTAGTTAAAGGATTACTATTTTGTACTATACCAACCGGTGTAATCACCTTCATAGCCTTGATGTCGTTTTTCCCCATTGTAAAAACCCTTTTATATTCCTTTATCGTGAATTATTTTATTTTAGACTATATAGCCTATGGCTTCCCCCCTTTAATTATTAATATAAACCAAACAACCCAAAAAAAAAAAAAAAAAAATTTTTTTTTAAATCAATCAACCAAAATATGAATATGAAAAAATTCAATTAAATTTTTTATTCAAAAACCATTTCTAATTCAAATAAAAAATCAATTAAAAAAATCAATTAAAAATTATGAATAATTAAAACCACTTTTTATTTCTATATCCTATCTTACCAATTTATCAATTAGTGGCTATCTTACCACAACCCATCAAATGCAAGTAGTCAACTTCAGACTACAATCCTAAAAACAAAGCCTCTAACCCTACAACACTACAATTCCCATAAACCCCCTTGCTCTATAAGCACCTAATTATCTTAATTTTACAGAATAATGTCAGTCCTTGATTCCCAACACAATTCCAATCAACCCAAGTGATGAACATAGCCTCCAAAATGCAATTTTTAATGAATCAGTATTCTGTAGGGGAAGATTTTGTAACCAGACCAGTACCAAAACCTTTTTGACTTGATCCTCTGTCGCGTCACGTGACGTGTACGTCAGCACCCCCTCTCTTTCTCTCTCTCTCTCCTGTCGTATCGTCCTATTGCTCCTCTCATATGACAAAAGAGCATAGAAACAGAAAAAGATTTTAGTAGTTAATGCAATACTGAGTTACTTCAACCATATTCAATATTCCTTCGTTCACATTCGCTCTAAGACTTAATTCAGGACTAAATAGCTCAATAACATTTTTATTTAATTTTTATTTATTTTAATCGTCTTTTAATTTAATTTATTATAATCCGTCAATATATCTAATTTATAAATTCACTACATCTCAACAAATAGTTTCATTTTCGAACAACAGTCACTTTAACGATTAGAAGATTCGTGTCCAAATCTCTCCTCTTTGTTCCCTCGTCTGTGTCTCTGTCTCCCCCTGCAGTGTAACCCCACAGAAATATGACACTTTACCCACAATCCCCCTGTTGTAGTTTTAGCAAACAACATGTTGTAGTTTAGTACCGGAACCCAACGTCTCCTAATCTCGTGCCATAAACTCCAACTCCCACGTTTTGTAGTGTAGTGTCATAAAATTAAACGCATGCGCAAATGCATTCAACGATACGATTCCCAGACAATAGAACGCTAGCATTCCGCTACAACCTCACTATTTTATACCTTATAATCGAACAATTACACGTAACAGAGCTCACATTTGCGTAGAACTCTGAATTCTACACACACAGACATATTTTAAGAGGCTTAGTCCATCGCAATGGCACCTCTAAGGACACCCGTTGGCATGTAGCACGCAACACAATTAGCATTTAGCATTTAGTCTTTAGCCTTAGCCTTTATGTACAATGTGGCATGAAACCCAATCCAGCATTTAGCATTAACATTAGCCTTAGCCTTTAGCTAACTGTGGCCTACCACGCCCTAAGTAACCTTGCATTGTGCCTAAATCATTGTCCATTTATCCCCGTCTAACTTTATGTTGCCGTGAGATCTGGATATTATATGAGCGGCTACCCCATGCAAATACCCCGTCGACTACAAGATGAGAATAACTTACAATATAACCGTCCACCTCATAGTTCCCAGAACTAACCTGACCACACCTAGCGCGTTGCAAGGATTTATGGCCCCACTCCTAAGGAGTCGCCCCATTTCGAGGTCTTTCACAGATCCACAATGCCCTAATGTATACGTATTCCTGCCTTTATTCACTACCAATCCATTGTTCTAGACTTCCTATTATTTACCGTTTACCAATGCAACCACATTTTAGAATAGTTATTACAGACTCCTAGTCGACAGCAATAACGCCACACGAGGCACATTTAGGTCGTAATGGTACATCCCTCCAGTGTACACAAGCAGTATCCAAACTAACAACCTCCAAAGCGGTAAGAAAAACTCCCCCTTGTCTGGCCATAACTTCAGAGCGAGTTAGCTTGGCGGCTGAATGGAGCAAAGGAGAGATGCAGACCAGCCCCACGTTGGGCGCCATTTGTCGTATCGGGTGAATGCTGGCAATTATTGCTGATAAACAAAGGAGTCCGCTCATACTGAACTTTGATCATAAGGTTTATTCATATCACAAGCTTTCAGCATAAGTTACAGGTGACATGCCCACCCGGAGAGCGACGCCTCAGATTGCAATGGCCGCTCTGACTCCCTCTTTGTCTTGCTCATACTTATAAACAATGCAAACAGATGGGTTGCTCCCTCTTCTGGCCAATCACCAGTCTCCCCTGGGGCGTCACCCTCCAAACGGCTACATTTGAACTAAGATAAACATCCTCTGGTTCCATTAAGAAAGTCATAATCTTTAATACACTACACTTTCTTTCCAGGGGAGTTTTTTCACCCTCTTTTGGGCTCTTCCCTGGCTTTAATGAAATCAGTGGTTCCTGAAAATAACGTGTGTGGGGGAATGGGATAAATATTTCAAGCCACTCCTAAGAACAGAGCAGTGGCGTGTTGCACTGACACTGGCAGCTGTCCCTGTTCTGTAAGGCTTCCTGGCTGCTCTTCTGTGCTGTAGGACTCTCCCTCTCCTCTAGCACGGAATAAAGATAGTAAGAAGCGCAACGAAACAGCAGCCCAGTTAAACCTTTTACCACAGTTGCATGCAAACTGTGCACGGTCCCCTGGTGGAATGCAACTCAACTGCTCCCTCTCCAACTCCGGGACCACTCTTCCCCGTCCCTGTCTGTGTGAACACAAACCATTAACGATATTGAACACCCAGCGTCTAATAATATCCCTGATCACTCAGCGGGGCATCCCTACGCGCCACTGGCCATCTCACTCTTCTATCTCCATCTCCTTCCACCAGCTCTAGTTAATCTAGTACTGTCAGCCTGCCTGGCTGTTTTAGTAGTGGGTCCCTAGCAACTGTGGCTACTACTTTACACACCCAGCATGCTCTGAAATTCAATTAAGTTTCAGCACGGAAAACTTGCGTTTGGGGAAATAAGATGGGAAGATGTGAGAGAGAGAGGGAGAGAAATACGTCTGTCCTTTAGTCATGATTTGCTAGAATCAGAACTAGACTGGGTGTGATGACGATGCAGAGTAAATGTTTTGCGGCGACATGTGTTCAATGTGGTTTATTACAGAGGGAAATTAAAAGGGGTGGGGAGAGGGGAGGGGAGGGGAGCAACGGAGAGGGTAGAGGATAGGGGACAGGGAGAGGAGAGGCTAAATCAATACGAGTATAAAAACACCTGCTCTATTTCATCTCATGGATTCCAGATGAATACAAATGCAGAACCACCGTTGCCTTCATAATGAAATCTGAAATGTAAAAACAACTAAATGGAATAGGTAGAAGTGATGAATATGTGGTGTCGAGGGCTCAAGGCAACACATCCATTTTGAGGAAGAGAAGCTTCAAAACAATATCATTATATCACATTTAGATATATTATTCTGTAAGAGTTCCACCTCATCTAGGCCATCTTTATCTGGCACTATGATGAGTCACCAGTGGGACTCTAAAAGCTATTCTCTGTCCTCAACTCGTGAAGTCTGTGAGGGTATTGATAATTATAGTTGATGAATGGCTCTTTGAAATTGGAAGCAAATGGATATTATTTTAAATGAATCATTAGACTACTGTATACCTGGCTATGCAAAATGTCATATCTAATTTTTCTCCACATTGAGCTGTGATTGAAGATTGAGGGCCGGTTTCCTAGACACAGATTAAGCCTATTCCTGGACCCAAAACATATTTCAATGGAGATTCTCCATTGAGCATGTTTTTTTTAGTGCAGATCTAATCTGTGTCTGGGAAACAGCCCTGTATGTCTGTCAGAAGACTGATCCTTACAGAGCGGTGGCAAAGAGCGAGGGGTTGGAACTCTAATGGCTCGTGGAGCTATGAGCTAATAGCATAATTCCTCAGAGTCTGCTGGCAATATGCATGACGAACCACACTGGGCAAACAGTAAGCGATGCAACACACAAGGAATGCTCAATGCTCAGTCTCAGAAATCGATCCCTCTTCTCTTGCTGTCGGCGCTCTCTCTTTCTCCGTTTTTCTCTCTCTCTCTTTCTCCTCTTTTTTTCTCCCCGTTTCTCTGTTTTCTCCTCCTCCTCTCTCCACATTATTGGAAGACCAAGTGCGTGCTTACTGTTCCATCTCTCCCTTGGGATCCCAACGATTCTATTTCTACCCACTGTCATGCCATCGTACATTGAGTTCATCTCCTGAGGAAAACTACAACTAACTTTACTTCAGTGTCTTTTTTTCTTTTCCACTCCTTCCTCTTCCTCCCCCTCCAATCCCACCTCTTCCCCTCCCTCCTCTTTCTGTCTCTTATCTATGTTCCCCATGCTCAACCTAAGAAAAGTATCCCATCGTCCGAGGAACCATCCTGGCTTGTACCAATGCAATTACAAGGCCTGTTATTTCTCACCCTCCACTAGACCGCTACACATCAATACCCCTCTCCCCCCAACAACCTGACAGTAGCTATACATTGTAAAGCTAATCCACAAAACAACATCCACACAAACCACATCCACTCAAACGGATGGCTTCTCTCTCGTAGGCTACCTTTCTCTGGGATAACAGTGAAAATGTACACTTGTATACTGGAAAGAAATGGTCCAAATAACTTCCCAAAGGTTTTGTTGATTTTGTCGTTTCTTGAGCTAAGACCCTGAAACATTAGTTTGCAATTAAAAGTCCTTATTGGCCTGTTGAGCAGTGGCCTCACTAGGAAATTACATTGCTGGTAATGGGAAGGAAAGCAAATGATATTATCTGCACTGACCATTTCAGTAGATGAAAAGCATCATTACAACATGCTGTGACATCCATTTAATTCACTTGCAAGCAAACACACCACACACACGATCATTTGGATAGTAGCAGATGTTCACAGAATCTCCCTCACCTGCAGTTTAGAGCCATTCCAAACATGGCTGCACATCCAAATCAACTCCATATCACATGACACCACAATCTCTGTAATTGGTCAACACCACGGGCGTGGCTCTCGCTTCATCCAAGCAGGAAATTCATGGCTAGAGGTTTAGGGGGAAAGAGTCACATTCCATCAGAAATTGATAAGAGAAATTGACTGCGTGAATGAGAGAGGGACAGAGAGAGAACGTGAAGGTATGGAAATGGATAAGACAGTGGAGTTGATGGTGGTTGATGGCAGACCAATGCATTACCCAGCCTGCTTTGCCCAAGAGCAGGGTTTCCCAAACTCAGTCCTCGGGACCCCAAGGGGTGCACGTTTTGGTTTTTGCCCTAGCACTACACAGCTGATTCAAATAATCAACTAATCATCAAGCTTTGATGTGTTAGTGCTAGGGCAAAAACCAAAACGTGCACCCCTTGGGGTCCCGAGGACCGAGTTTGGGAAACACTGCCCTAGAGTGATTTGCTCTGCAGGCAGTAATGAACCTGTGATGAACCTCATTCCACTCCCCTGCCTCCTACTCCTCTATCGGCATAATCTCGACAGAGAGAGGGAGAGAGAGGGAGGGGTAGAGGGAGAGAGAGAGGGGGCAGAGGGAGGGAGAGAGAGAGAGAGAGAGAGAGAGAGAGAGAGAGAGAGAGAGAGAGAGAGAGAGAGAGAGAGAGAGAGAGAGAGAGAGAGAGAGAGAGAGAGAGAGAGAGAGAGAGAGAGAGAGAGAGAGAGAGAGAGAGAGAGAGAGAGAGAGAGAGAGAAGAGAACCAAAATACTGCATTTATTATTGATGATTGGATATGTTGTTGTTTTGTCCAAGAACTGCATCTAACCAGTTGGTAGAATTTGAGGGATTTGGCAATTTTCGCCCCTCACACAGTCATGCCAATGAATCATGCCAATAAAGCAAATAGCTAATATGAATTTAAAACTGAGCGAGCGAGATGGCGAGAGAGCAAGAGAACGAGATAATGAAAGAGAAAGAAAGAGAGGTAGTTTGGAGAGCAAAATATGAACAGAGAGTAAGAGTGAGAGAAGGGAAGCAAGGGAGAAAAGAGAGTGAGAGACTGCAGATATGAGTCAGGCAGACTTGAGGAGGAGGTCGAGAGGTGGATGGGGAGGTCAGCTGTTTCATCATTAGCAACTGCCTCTGCTGCAGTGGCGATGGCTTCCATTCCCCTCTCTCCCTCAGAGCTCCTCTGCTCAGCAGACTGGATCCCTCTCTTGCTCTCTCTCCCCCTCTTCCCCTCTCCCCCTCTATCCCTCAAACCCAGACATGGGGAACAGACGGTATATGCTAGCTGACAGGGGATTCTCATTCGTTCCCTTGCATTTTTCTCTCTCAGCTACTCTCTCGCTTTTTCTCTCTCACATCTTCTCTCTTTCCTACATCTAAACATACCCTCTCCCATTCTCTCCCTCCCTCCCTCCCAGCCTCTTTCTCTCTCTCTCTCTCTCTCTCTCTCTCTCTCTCTCTCTCTCTCTCTCTCTCCAAATGTTGTTTGTTTCTGGGTCTCTAGTATACCCACATAATCAACCTATCTAGTATTGGCTATAAGGTGTTGTTGTTCTTCCATCTGGTTGTGATGAGGCCACACATTTCACTCCAGCCAAGGTTATTTCACAGTCCATACACAAGCACTTTTCATCTGTGAAACAATTCCCCCCTCAGCGATCGATATTCAGAAGAATTGCTAATGCTGACATATCACACATTTTATACATAAACAACTGCTTAACCTTTCCAGCTAAGGAGATAGTCAGGCTGTGTCCCAAATTACACCCTATTCCCTATACAGTGCACTCTATTCCCCTATGGTCCCTGGCCAAAAATAGTGCACTATAAAGGGAAAAAGGTGTGATTTGGGACACCCCCATCAGCAAATGCAGGAGGCATACTACAGTCAAGTGATTGATAACAAGGTAATAATTGGACCAACTTTGGGCTTAATGGAAATATTTGCCGTGCTATAAAGCATTTGGATGGGACAGAGTGAAATGGAGTATAAATGAATGCAGGTTCCAACACACAAAAATTATTTGATTTAGTTGACACCTATATAGCTCAGTCCTCAAGCTAACACTGTAACGATCCCGGCAGTCTGAGTCGGGTCCTGTCTGGTGACTAGTTTTTCTGTTCGTGATCTCCAGTTTCCCGAGGGTTCGGGAACGCTCCGGGGAGCTCTCTTGATTTCCGCACCTGCATCCCATCAGCAATCTGCACACCTGGTCCTGATCATCACCCTTCTTAGGCTCTGGCCTAACATCCATTCCCTGCCGGATCGTTAGCCATGAACAGTAGGTTTACCTGAGTATCAGTCTTAGAGCCTAGCGTTAGTTTTGTTGTTTTTGCACCTTGTTGGTTTGTTGCTTACTTACCCCCGTTTTGTTCCATCTGCAGTCACCCGTCCGGAACCTTCATCCAACCTCTGCCTGGTGGTCGGCGGCTGCCGACCCAGGATGGGATCAACCACTGCACCCCCAACAACTAATCAACGCCGCCCGCTCTGTTCCCTGGATTATTCAGCATCACTCTTGAATTTGTAAATAAACACTCACCTTCGTTTCAACTTACCTTGTCCTGGTCTGCTTCTGGGTTCTGGCTTAGCAACTCGTGACAGAACGATCCGGCCAGTAATGAACCCAGCGGACCTGGACTCTGTTCGCCATGCCATTACCCATCAGGAGAAGATGTTGGGCCATCATAGCACGGTACTACAGGAGATCGCGTTGTCAGTTCGGAACCTTTCTACCGGTCTGACGGAGGTCCAGAACCAACGCAAGTTTCCGGTGGAGGATCCACTACCGGTTTCACCCATCTCGCCTGCCGCTTCTGGAGCTGTGTCCTTCCGTGAGCCCAAGGTTCCGACGCCGGATAAATATGAGGGGGAGCTGGGAAGATGCCGTTCCTTCCTTATGCAGTGTGGATTAGTGTTCGATCTACAGCCCTACTCTTATGCCACAGACAAGGCTAGGATAGCCTTTGTGATTGCGTTGCTGCGTGGTCGAGCGCTGGAGTGGGCTTCAGCCGTTTGGGAACGACAAGACCCCTGCATGGCTTCATACCAGGGGTTCACGGCCGAGATGAGGAAGCTCTTCGACCATTCCGTCCGAGGGAGGGACGCAGCTAGGCGCCTGTTTTCGCTTCACCAAGGAACTCGCAGCGTGGCCGACTTCGTGATCGAGTTCAAGACGTTGGCTGTGGAGAGTGGGTGGAACGAGGAGTCTCTGCAAGCGGCCTTTTACCAGGGTCTGTCGGAGCAGCTCAAGGATGAGTTGATCTCCTATCCGGAGCCTAGTGACCTGGACAGCTTGGTAGCCTTGTCTATTCGGGTGGATAATCGAGTCCGAGAGCGAAGGAGGGAGAAGCAATGGGGTCCGTCCAATCGATCAGCTTCTCAGTTCCCAGTCGGGTCGGGTGGTGGACCAGAACACGTCGATCATTCTCCACCACAAAGGATTTGTGGAGAGGTCCTCTCTCCCGATTCTGAACCCATGCAAGTGGGGCGGCACGGGTTAACCAAGGAGGAGCGTCAACATAGACGTAAGACCAACTGCTGCCTCTACTGTGGTAGCTCGGGACATTACATCTCCACTTGTTCCCGGCGGTCGTCAAACTGCCCGGCTCGCTAAAGTTGGGAGGACTTTTAGCGAGCCAGTTTCAACCTCTCAGTACCTCTGTCAGACCCCGCTTCCCGGCTACCCTTGTGAACAGGAATCAGAGCTTAGCGATTAACGCTTTTATCGATTCAGGTGCCGATGGAAGCTTTCTTGATGCCGAGTTGGTGGAACAGCTGGGGCTTTCCAAGGAGCAATTGCCGGAAGCCATTGAAGCGACCACTCTGAACGGCAGTAGTCTGGCACGTATCACGATGAGGACTGAACCGGTTAAGATGCGGTTGTCGGGGAATCATTCTGAGATGATTTCATTCTTCATTCTGCCGTCTTCCCATGTTCCTCTGGTCCTTGGATACCCCTGGCTGAAGGAACACAATCCCACGTTCGATTGGGTGACGGGCAAGGTAACGAGTTGGAGCCTTGATTGTCATGCTAACTGTCTCAAGACTGCCTGCCCCCATTCGGTTCCCAGTCAGGTGATTGAGGCTAAACCCCCAGATTTGTCCCTGGTTCCCGAGACATATCACGATTTGGGGAAAGTTTTCAGTAAGCAGAAGGCTCTGTCACTCCCCTCCCCACCGACCATATGATTGTGCCATCAACCTGTTCCCTGGAGCTGTCTACCCCAAGGGAAGGTTATACAGTATCTCCCGACCTGAACGTGAGGCTTTGGAGACCTACATCAAGGAGTCCCTAGCTGCTGGTCTCGTTCGTCCCTCGTCATCACCCCTGGGGGCAGGATTCTTCTTTGTGGGTAAGAAGGATGGCTCTCTTCGACCGTATTGATTATCGGGGGGTTGAATGACATCACGGTCAAGAACAAGTATCCCCTGCCCTTGATGAGTTCTGCCTTCGACTCCTTACAGGGTGCTACGGTGTTCACCAAGCTAGACCTACGCAATGCGTATCACATGGTCCGGATCAGAGAGGGGGGACGAGTGGTTGACGGGTTTCAATACACCGATGGGTCACTTCGAGTATCAGGTGATGCCGTTTGGACTGACCAATGCTCCAGCGGTATTCCAGAGTATGGTGAACGACGTCCTGAGAGATATGATCGGTCTCTTTGTGTTTGTTTACCTGGATGACATTCTGATCTTCTCGAAGGAACCTTCCGACCACGTCCAGCATGTCCGGCAGGTTCTGCAGCGATTGTTGGAGAATCGCCTGTTCGTGAAGGCCGAGAAGTGCGAGTTTCACGCCCACACGACATCCTTTCTCGGGTACATCATCTCCAGGGGAGAGATTAGGATGGACCAGGAGAAGGTTAGAGCGGTTCTGGAATGGGCCCAGCCCGGTACGAGATTGCAGCTCCAGAGATTTTTGGGGTTTGCGAATTTCTACCGCAGATTCATCCGGGATTACAGCCGTGTGGCCGCTCCGTTAACTGCCTTGACTTCCAGTATCAGGACCTTCAAGTGGAATCCGGAGGCGGATCGAGCGTTTCTGGATTTGAAGAGGCGATTCACCAACGCACCGATTCTCTCTCAACCGGACACGGCCCGTCAGTTCGTCGTTGAAGTGGACGCGTCTGATGTGGGAGTTGGCGCCATCCTGTCGCAGCGATGCTCCACGGACAGTAAACTCCATCCCTGCGCCTACTACTCTCGTCGCCTTTCGCCTGCGGAGAGGAATTACGATGTGGGTAACCGGGAGCTTCTCGCGGTGAAACTTGCCTTGGAGGAGTGGCGCCACTGGTTGGAGGGGGCGGAGCAACCGTTTATTGTCTGGACTGACCACAAGAATCTTGCTTACGTGCAATCGGCTAAACGCCTCAACTCCCGTCAGGCCAGGTGGGCGTTGTTTTTCGGACGATTCAAGTTTTCCCTGACGTTCCGACCTGGATCTAAGAACGGCAAGGCGGACGCCTTGTCCCGGATGTTCTCCAAGACGGAGGAGAGTGGGTCCAAGACCGAGACAATTCTCCCCCGGAACTGCGTCGTGGGAGCAGTTATGTGGAAGATTGAGGAGGAGGTGCTGGCGGCCCTTCGGACTCAGCCCGGTCCCGGTAACGGTCCACCCGGGTCGGTTGTTTGTGCCTGAGTCGGTTCGTCCTGCTGTCCTCAAATGGTCCCACGCCAGCAAGATGGCTTGTCACCCTGGCGTGGCTCGGACAATGGCGTTTCTTCGCAGACGTTTTTGGTGGCCTGCCATGGCCGAGGATACTCGGGGTTTTGTTGCTGCCTGTCCAGTGTGTGCGCAGAATAAGAGTACCAATCGGCCCAGCTCTGGACTACTTCACCCCCTTCCTATTCCCCGGCGACCATGGTCGCATCTGGCCCTGGACTTCGTCACTGGGTTGCCCGCTTCTGAGGGGAACACGGTCGTTCTGACTATCGTGGACAGATTCAGCAAGTTCGCCCACTTTGTGCCAATTGCCAAGCTTCCCTCTGCCTCGGAGACGTCCGAGATCCTGGTTAGGGAGGTTTTCAGGGTCCACGGTTTGCCCAGTGATATCGTTTCCGACCGTGGCCCTCAGTTTACCTCTGCTGTCTGGAAGTCCTTCTGTTTGGCCATTGGAGCTACAGTCAGTCTCACATCGGGTTTTCACCCCCAATCCAATGGTCAGGCGGAGAGAGCCAACCAGAAGATGGAATCCACGCTACGCTGCCTGGTCTCTTCCAACCCCACCTCCTGGGTCTCTCAGTTGCCTTGGGTTGAGTATGCCCACAATACTCTCCCTACATCTGCCACTGGGATGTCTCCCTTCCAGTGCCTGTATGGCTACCAACCTCCCCTGTTCCCTTCTCAGGAGAAGGAGCTCTCAGTGCCTTCTGTTCAGGCCCATATTCGTCGTTGCCACCGGACCTGGCATCGGGCCAGAAAGGCACTCCTTAGAGTTTCGGACCGGTATCAGCTCCAGGCGAATCGTCGCCGGATCCCCGCTCCCACCTATTCCATCGGAGATAGGGTCTGGTTGGCCACACGGGATCTTCCGTTACGGACTGAGTCTAGGAAGTTGTTACCGAAGTTCATTGGTCCGTTTGTGGTGGAGAAGGTGATCAATCCGGTGGCAGTTCGACTCAAACTCCCGAGGACGCTCAGAGTCCATCCCACCTTTCATGTCTCCTGCCTCAAGCCTGTTTTCCTCAGTCCTCTGTTGCCTCCTCCGCCTCCTCCTCCTCGGATGATCGGAGGTGGTCCTGCCTACACGGTGCGTCGCATCATGGATTCCAGACGGCGGGGCCGGGGTTTCCAGTATCTCGTGGACTGGGAGGGGTATGGTCCTGAAGAGAGGAGTTGGATTCCGCGGCGACAGGTCCTAGATGCTGACCTCATCAGTGACTTCTACCGCCTCCATCCTGGCGCTCCGGGGAGTCCGCCCGGTGGCGTCTCGTCGGAGGGGGGTACTGTAACGATCCCGGCAGTCTGAGTCGGGTCCTGTCTGGTGACTAGTTTTTCTGTTCGTGATCTCCAGTTTCCCGAGGGTTCGGGAACGCTCCGGGGAGCTCTCTTGATTTCCGCACCTGCATCCCATCAGCAATCTGCACACCTGGTCCTGATCATCACCCTTCTTAGGCTCTGGCCTAACATCCATTCCCTGCCGGATCGTTAGCCATGAACAGTAGGTTTACCTGAGTATCAGTCTTAGAGCCTAGCGTTAGTTTTGTTGTTTTTGCACCTTGTTGGTTTGTTGCTTACTTACCCCCGTTTTGTTCCATCTGCAGTCACCCGTCCGGAACCTTCATCCAACCTCTGCCTGGTGGTCGGCGGCTGCCGACCCAGGATGGGATCAACCACTGCACCCCCAACAACTAATCAACGCCGCCCGCTCTGTTCCCTGGATTATTCAGCATCACTCTTGAATTTGTAAATAAACACTCACCTTCGTTTCAACTTACCTTGTCCTGGTCTGCTTCTGGGTTCTGGCTTAGCAACTCGTGACAAACACAACTCAATCCCCTCACTTTGGGATTTAGTTATGTCGTTTAAACATACTCAGTCATATTGGAGTAAATCATATTTCTAAGGTATTTTTATTAAAACATTATCCGTCACTCCAAGGGAATGGGAATGTGTCCATGATTTGTCCCCAAATATGATTTGCATAGTAGGTTGCAGTGTCATTGTATTGATGCAAATCTCCACTTGCACATAAACAGCTAGAAAATATTTGTGTATATCAGTATTTCAACTCATATAGCTAGTTAGGTAGTTACAGTTGAAGTCGGAAGTTTACACACACTTAGGTTGGAGTCATTAAAACTCGTTATTTAACCACTCCACAAATTTCTTGTTAACAAACTATAGTTTTGGCAAGTCAGTTAGGACATCTACTTTGTGCATGACACAAGTCATTTTTCCAACAATTGTTTACAGATCGATTATTTCACTTATAATTCACTGTATCACAATTCCAGTGGGTCAGAAGTTTACATACACTAAGTTGACTGTGCTTTTAAACAGCTTGGAAAATTCCAGAAAATGATGTCATGGCTTTAGAAGCTTCTGATAGGCTAATTGACATCATTTGAGCCAATTGGAGGTGTACCTGTGGATGTATTTCAAGGCCTACCTTCAAACTCAGTGCCTCTTTGCTTGACATCATGGGAAAATCAAAAGAAATCAGCCAAGACCTCAGAAAAAAAATTGTCGACCTCCACAAGTCTGGTTCATCCTTGGGAGCAATTTCCAAACGCCTGAAGGTACCACGTTCATCTGTACAAACAATAGTACGCAAGTATAAACACCATGGGACCACGCAGCCGTCATACCACTCAGGAAGGAGATGCGTTCTGTCTCCTAGAGATGAACGTACTTTGGTGTGAAAAGTGCAAATAAATCCCAGAACAACAGCAAAGGACCTTGTGAAGATGCTGGAGGAAAAAGGTACAAAAGTATCTATATCCACAGTAAAATGAGTCCTATATCGATATAACCTGAAAGGCCGCTCAGCAAGGAAGAAGCCACTGCTCCAAAACCACCATAAAAAAAGCCAGACTACGGTTTGCAGCTGCACATGGGGACAAAGATCATACTTTCTGGAGAAATGTCCTCTGGTCTGATGAAACAAAAATAGAACTGTTTGGCCATAATGACCATCGTTATGTTTGTAGGAAAAAGGGGGACGCTTGCAAGCCGAAGAACACCATCCCAACCGTGAAACACGGGGCTGGCAGCATCATGCTGTGGGGGTGCTTTGCTGCAGGAGGGACTGGTGCACTTCACAAAATAGATGGCATCATGAGGAAGGAAAATGATGTGGATATATTGAAGCAACATCTCAAGACATCAGTCAGGAAGTTAAAGCTTGGTCGCAAATGGGTCTTCCAAATGAACAATGACCCCAAGAATACTTCCAAAGTTGTGGCAAAATGGCTTAAGGACAACAAAGTCAAGGTATTGGAGTGGCCATCACAAAGCCTTGATCTCAATTCTATAGAAAATGTGTGGGCAGAACTGAAAAAGCGTGTGCGAGCAAGGAGGCCTACAAACCTGACTCAGTTACATAATCTCTGTCAGGAGGAATGGGCCAAAATTCACCCAAATTATTGTGGGAAGCTTGTGGAAGGCTACCCGAAACGTTTGACCCAAGTTAAACAATTTAAAGGCAATGCTACCAAATACTAATTGAGTGTACGTAAACTTCTGACCCACTGGGAATGTGATGAAAGAAATAAAAAGCTGAAATAAATCATTCTCTCTACTATTATTCTGACATTTCACATTCTTAAAATAAAGTGGTGATACTAACTGACCTAAGACAGGGAATTTTTACTAGGATTAAATGTCAGGAACTGTGAAAAACTGAGTTTAAATGTACCGTATTGGTCCGAATATAAGACGACCCTGATTATAAGACGACCCCCCGTTTTTCAACACAAACATTTAGAAAAACAGATTTGCAGACTAGATTTGCCGAACAAAGAACTTCATTTTATTTTAAAATAACAATATTAAAAACACAGTGAATTAAACACAAAGGCAAACTATGTACAGTATGATTCAAAATTAATATCAAGCAATAATAAAGCAACATTTTTAAATAACAGAGAAAATACAGGCCACACATTTAACTAAACTTAACAAAAATTCGCCAAACTTCTCCTCCGATGTCTCTCTATCCCTCACACACGTCCTCTGCCCCGCTGTGTTCGCTCTCGCTGTCATCGCTCCCCCAGCTGCTCCGCTTCCACCGGCTCCTCCCAAAGCACGTCGTCCTCGCTGCCGTCCAATGCATTTGAGATGCAACATTTTTTAAAGCCATCGATGATGCTCTGTGAGGGAATAGCATCCCATGCATGCAGGATCCATTCACACAGTAGACTTCTCTCCGAAGTCTGACGGCAGGCGTTGGGCCAAACTCGTTCTCCGTCTAAGTGACAGTCCATTACGCCGCATCATCCTACGACACCAGCCGAGGCTGGCTTTAAATCCAGTGATGTTGAGCTCTCTGGCGATTTCCAGGGCCTTAACCTGGATGACAGCTCTGGTAATGGGCATTCCCTCACTTCTTTTTTCCCTGACATATTCAAAAACCCTCCGGTCAACCTCAATGAAACGACCACTTTGAGGACCACGGAAGGATTTTCGCTGACTGTTAGCATCTTTTAGACGTTGTTTTTCTGCTCGCCATCTTCTTACATTACACTCAGTGACCCCGAATGTCTTGGCAGCTTGGCAGTTGTTAGATGACTCTGCCTTATTGACAACCATTATTTTGAAATTGGCATCATAGCTCCTCCGCTGTTGTTTATTGACCTGGCCCACTTTTGAGCCACTTGTCTCTAAATGGTCAGCCTGTCTTTCCATCTTTAAACACCGGTAACGGGCTGGTTGTTAAGGACGCCTCTTCCCTCCGTCCGGAACGAATTTTTGGCGCCATCTGTGCCCGCGAATGTGTATTGACATTTAAAGGGAGCGCCGAAGAAGAGAAACTGCGCTCTGAATACTAGACCCCGAATATAAGACGACCCGACTTTTTTGGACCTATTTCGAGGGGAAAAAAGGCCGTCTTATATTCGGACCAATACGGTATTTGGCTAAGGTGTATGTGAACTTCCAACTTCAACTGTAGCTGTGTATTCTTTACAAACACCTCAGTGACAAAACACGCACAGCCATTTCAACTCCATTTTCAACACCATAGACAAACAGCCTGCCAATACGAACACCCACTCACCTACAGCCTAACGAATCAAACATAATGACACCAATAAAAAAAATCCCGCACTGCAAAAGGTGCTATATCATGTTATTATGACCATTGTATTTATCACAGCCCTATACAGCTGCCATATCCTTTATTGACATGGCCTTCCATTCCAAACGTGTGACTCAGTGCCCCTAGCCCTATATTAATATAAACAATATTGTGATTGTGAACCATGTCATGTTCAGGTTTCACTGGAGCCTCCAGGCCTCTTTGTCTTCCAATAAAGCAATGCATGTAGCAGGGGATGATTGTATGGAGCCAGAGCTGTATTACATCTGGTCATAGAGCTATACATTATTATTTTTTATTTTTTTATTTTTTTTCACCTTTATTTAACCAGGTAAGCCAGTTGAGAACAAGTTCTCATTTACAACTGCGACCTGGCCAAGATAAAGCAAAGCAGTGCGCAAAGCTTTATCTCTCTGTCACTGTATTACATCTGGCCATAGAGCTATACATTATCTCTCTGTCACTGTATTACATCTGGCCATAGAGCTATACATTATCTCTCTGTCACTGTATTACATAATTTATATCACTGTATTGCATCTGGCCATAGAGCTATATATAATTTATATCACTGTATTGCATCTGAGCATTGAAAGGTCAGGGGAAGGTCACCTTATGTGTTGGGCAGTCCCAACCCAGTGAGCTAGTCTTTTTAATATATCCTTTCTCTCTATTGGTGTTTCTTTTCTTGCTAAACATAAGACAAGTTATAAGAAGAACCTGTAACAAAACATGTCAAACAAAACATGAAAAGTAGGACCCCTGTAGCTCAGTTGGTAGAGCATGGCGTTCGCAACGCCAGGGTTGTGGGTTCGATTCTCACGGGGGGCCAGTATGATTTTTTACTTCTTTTTTTTATACAAAATGTATGCACTCACTGTAAGTCGCTCTGGATAAGAGCGTCTGCTAAATGACTAAAATGTAATTGTAAATGTAAAAGTAGATTGCATTGAATGTATGTATGGTCTTCAATGTACCTTACTTACAGAGAGTATGTGGTTCTAGCACAAGTAGTGTTTTATGAGCGATATCACTAGCCTCCCTAGTCCACTATCTCCTCTCATCTAAACAAACACTCCATTAAGACGTGCTCCACTACTGTAGTTTTGATAGCCTCCGAAATCTCAACCAGGCAATTTCAGACAGGATTTACAGTCCAAACAGCTTCAGTGTAGACGATCTGATCTGCAATGCAATCATAATGGGATTCAGGAAGCTGAATAGACACTAATTCCATCTTAATAACACTCTCGTTGGCTGAGGGCCCAAATAGTGAAGGGCCTTTTGAGTTCCACCGCCTCCTTTAAACACAACACTCAAGAGGCTGCTCTCTAATAACTTATTCCCCTCTCAGAGATGAGACTGGAGAGAACAAGCACATGCATGCATCCTTGTACACAAGCACACACAGTGAGATGTAACTGGAGATCATGTAGATGCCATTGACACAATACATTATTTTACGTTCATTTCTATTGGGCACAAAATATCCTGAAATGCAACCAAACAAACTGCAAATGCATCCAACAAGTTTGTAGAGTCACAAGCTTGATGTAGTCATTGCGTGCTAAGAATATGGGACCAAATACTACACTTTTGAATACTATATTTATAAGAATCTTTAAGGGTGTCAATAATTTTGAGCCCTACCTTTTTGAGAGAAAAAAAGATTACTTGTTAAACCAAATTTCTTTCTCTGAGCAATTGTATTAATATAAAATAATAATTTCCCAATTTTTTGGAGCCTACAATATAGCTCAGTATTTGAATTACTTATTTAATACAGTCATTATTTCTCATCTTTATCAAGGGTGTCAATCATTTCAGACCCCACAGTTTATAACAGTCAAGCAGTGACTGTTATGCAACAGGTATCTATCTATTCACTGACTACATCTGACCACGGGGGGCCAGTATGAAAAATGTATGCACTCACTAATTGTAAGTCGCTCTGGATAAGAGCGTCTGCTAAATGACTAAAATGTAAATTGGATCACTAAAAAATACAACTTTGGGGCGGCAGGTAGCTTAGTGGTTAAGAGCATTGTGCCAGTAACCGAAAGGTCGCTGGTTCTAATCCCCGAGCCGACTAAGTGAAAAATCTGTCGATGTGCCCTTGAGCAAGGCACTTAACCCTAATTGCTCCTGTAAGTCGCTCTGGATAAGAGAGTCTGCTAAATGACTAAAATGTCATCTACATTACACACCCTTTGACCCCCCTCATACAATCATTCCAATGGCTCTAGCCACAGATTCAAATTCAATGTCTATTCCACGTTGGTTCAAAGTCATTTCATTGAAATGACGTGGAAACAATGTGGATTCAACCAGTGTGTGCCCAGTGGGTAATCACTCCACACCATGTCAATTAGACAACCCATGGACTCTATGGGGAAATCCCAGTTGGCTAATTAGCCTTAGTGTTGGGAAGCACACGGTGTGAAAGAGAGATAGGAAGAGGTCCAAATGCCCTCCAAACATTAGTTTACATTTTATACTCCAAATAGTTTTGTTTGTTTTGAAGCTGAATTTACGCTTTTAAGCACATTCAAAGAAATCGTATTACGTATCTTAATCCTCCATTTTAAGTTTATATAGTGGCCTAGAGTGCCTTTCAAGAAGAGACAAATGTGCCTTCGAGAAAATAAATAAATAAAAATACGCTTTTATATCTACCCTATTTATTCCAATGTTCTTGTCTTCCTGTTGTTTACCTGCCTGAGATGAACAGAACATTAGACTCAATGATCCAGTTCAGTAACTCTTAATCTTCAGATTTTACCCTCCCAAAAGAGACATTTCAACTGGAATTTCAAGTCCAGCAGAGACCAATTCAGGCTATTGAACTAGATTTCTTATTGAAGCTGGAGCACTTTGATGTTTCTAATTTGATGTCACAGGGAAATGTCTTTTTGATGTCCAAGCCACATGTTTTTGGTTTTCTGAGAGCAATGAGCAATGGTTTCAAAAGTTATTCATCAATTCATCGCTCCTTATTGAAGTCGCTCGTAGGCAGCTGAGCTGATAATAAACTGTGGTCAAAGAGGGTTTTTCTAATCATTTGAGATTTTGTGTGAAGGTGACAGAGGTTTTTCATAAGACTAAAAGAATGTCAAAGAAAGTCTACCCAGCTTTGCTAAAGTAGTATAACTTGTTTAGAACTATGCATTTAAAAGGTAAACATGTCCACTGATGCATGTATTTAAATACGAAAAACACAGACTGAAAATTGTCTGTAGTGCCCCCCCCACACACACACCTTCTCGCTAGGCAGGAAAAACTGAAAAAACAGAGACTCCATCTCTCAGGGGACCTGGATTCGATTGCAAGCCAGAGTTTCTTTTACCTTACCTCTGCTGTCGGAGGCTGAGCAGCTGATACTCTAGGCTTTGTGATATATAGCGTGTTCCCTTCCCACAGAAGACAATTATCTGTGCTTCACCTTCACTTTTAGAGGAGACACTTTAGCGGTTAGCTGAGGAGAGGCCCTAGGCTCCTGCTACGAGAGAGAGAGAGAGATTGAGAGAGAGAGAGATTGAGAGAGAGAGAGAGAGAGAGAGAGAGAGAGGCGATAGAGAGAGGGATCAATGCAGAGATTAATAAGAGAGGGATGAGAGAGAGGCTTTGGTCATGAATGCACTCATTGGCTGTTTCAACAGGTATCTTCCAGTGTGTCTGTTATCTGGGCCCGTATCGCTTGTGTAAGAAATCTGGGTTTTTAGTTCATAGAGGATGGAAATAGAACCTTCTGTTACCTGGAGGTGTAACAAGATTGTGCAGTATGTCAACTCAAACATAACATCACATCAAATTGAATACATTGTGTACAGTTCTTTCTAACAAGTCACAGTACTGTGCAGCACCACCTCCACCACCAACAGCATGAGAAGTGATGAACAGGTGAAGACAGACAGGTGAGATCAAAGCCTCGGCAGCTGGTGGTCTCACCCACTGGAGACGCACGCACACACACACTGGAGACAGACAGATGGCTCATCATTAATTAAGCCGAATACACACCGGACTCAACCCACCTGAGATTTTCCCCTCCCTGCCCGTCCACCCCTCCTGCCTGTCAACCCATCTTTAAATAGAGTCTTCTGCAGTGGAAACTCCAGGGATCTCCTCCACCACGCGGCTGTGGCATACACACACAGTGCACACTCGACATGGCGTAGATGCCACGTCTCATTTTAGAGAGCATGCAGGCACTGATAGAAATAGGAATGTCAGAGTGAATGTTGGTGGGGCATTTTTTAATGTTAGCCTAGTAGCCTACATTAGCAACAGCTGCAATAGCAACAGTTACAGTATAACTGTGATATTTCATGTTGAGAATGAATGCTATACTGTCTGATTCTTTTCTCTGTGCAGCCAGTAGCACATATCTCAAACTGTTGCACAAAATTGGATCACAGACAGTTGGAGTCCCAAAGCACTAATCACATCATAGCCCCATGGTAACGCCCTGGCCTCCATCCCCACTCTGCTGTGTGACCATCATTTCATAATCAACACGTGTGCTGCTCATGATCATCCATTTGGCCCAATGAAGTGCCTCTGAGCGGCAGAGCGTGCTACCTCATTGGGTGAAATCTCCTCAATCTCCTCTCTACACCACAGAATGAGTGAGATGAGTCTGATTTACCAAGGCTGTCATAATAATGTATTCAGTGTCAGCCACCGCTGGGCTTCTGTCTTGTCGGAGCGTGTTCCAATTCATCAGCCGCTACACAGGATGACTACCGTGTCTGTGAGTGTCTGTGTGTGGCTGTGGGGTTCCTACCTTCCTCCCCATCCCCACAGAGGGAACCCGCAGTGCCGCTCATTGTAATGGCTGGAATGGAATAAATGGAACGGTATCAAACACATCAAACACATGGAAACCACGTTTGACTCAGGTCCATGTTTACCAGTCCAGACATTACAATGAGTCCTCCTAAAGCTCCTCCCACCAGCCTCCTTTGTGCACTATATAGTATGAAGTAATGTATTGGCCGTGCATACTAAGTCAGAGTCAGCGACAACTGTCCTCTGGAGTTCACTGATTGCCTGCTGCACTTAATGAAACATAAGCTAAATACCAGACCACCTCAATCAGGTGACATAGGGGAAGAGAGGAGAGAGAGAGAGAGAGACAAAATAAGAGAAGGAGAGAAGGAGGCCCCAGCAGCAAATAAACTGTTAAAAAGAGATGTCATTAGTTCAGCTCAACTAGGTTCCCCACAGCCCCCAGTAGAGCCATTGATTGGGTCAGAAGATGTGTCTGCTCACAGCCAGGTGGATAGCTCCCTGCTCCCAGAAGCACCACAGACAGCTCGGAATAGGGGACATTTTATCAGCACCGTCCCTCGTTCCAATGACCCCAGCCAATTAGAAGCCATCATGGACTGGGAGTCCAGGACCCAAGATAAGTGGTGGGCTGGTGGCATCAAAGGTCTAAGGCGGGTAGATGAGATCCTACCATAGTGTATGTAGATGGCTGGGTTGGAATATGTTTTGGATTGTAAAGTCAGGCCAAACATTGTTAAGTTTGAAGGCCAGCGATGGGGAGAATAAAAGATACTGTGGTCAATATTTCTAAATGGGCATACCACCCCTCATCAACCAAGTAATAAACAAAATACCAAACAAAAGATTCCTATAGTCATAAAAGAGCCTGAATAGACTGTCCATGCCATTACCCGTTTTCCTGTTCCTTAAAAATTAATATTAATTGTCTGAATAAATGGTCCGTAACATTAAACAAAACTGGATTGGACAAGATTAATGTCAAAGCTAGTGGACAAACTCTCTTCCTAGTGGCTTGACCTTTTAGCATTCTACACACAGCCATTCACAGTCTACAACTCTAAATGCCACCAAATGTCACCATCAAGGCCCAACATTTAGAGCCGAGCCGGGCCATGCAGTCAGTGGCATGGACAGATGTAGAACACAGATAGAGTAAAGGTCCAGCTTTTATCATTCAGACGTTATTCTTGAGGAAAAGCGGTTATTTTCAAAAGGACAGCCCACATAACTACATAAATGAGATGAAGACATGAACACAACAAACAAAGATGAAAACTTCAACAATCACAAACAATATCCTTTCACAACCAGAATAGAAAGTCAAGAAACTGTGAAGTACAAGTACTATGTATTAAACTCCACTACATAAGGGACACTCTTTTCACCAGTGTAGGTGATGTTGAGCGTGATATTGTCAAGCCTAAAGCCACAGTATTCTAGCGCATTCATTCTCAGTCTGGTCATGTCTCCAGTGTTCTTTCTGAGAGGGCCGGGACCTTGGCCTGGGAGGCAAAGTTTCAGTACTCTGCAGAACAGCCAGGAATCTTAAGTGCTAGGGAAACACTGTTTGATTGACGTACCATTGTCACTCCATCACTTCTTTGCTTTTTAACCTCGAAACAAGAAAATAACCCTGTCAGGACCATTGTGGACAGAACCTGGGCATTGCTATGTAGGGAGGAGTGTTGCTTTCATCAAGAGGGCTAGGAGAGAAACAGACTGTTGAGAATTGTACAAAAGGCCATAACCTTATCATCATCATGTCGGAACGTTCTCACTTTCTTCTCTCCATGGCTTAGTGTCGTGAGGGAAAGGCTACGATATGGAAATAATTCAATGCTTTGCTTGCTCACCTTGTGCTAAATCACGCTCAAAATGGAAAGCTCACTGTCTCAAAACTAATCTAAGAGAAGCTGCGATTGCATGCCTAAAAATAGGAGTGTTCTGCCAAAGGGATTTGAGTGATATACAGCACTAAATAATCTATTCCAACACAGACCTGAACCTCAAAATACCAAAGATAAATTGGTTCCGAAATAGTCCTTCATAACAAGACTATTTGATTATGCATTGAAAATCCTCACTTCATGTAACAAATCATTAATATGCATCTATTCATTAGCGATATTAAAATTGTTGCTCCGAGCTCCTCCGCATGCACACAAATACACCCCCCACCCTCACCACACACATACACACACACACCGTATTAAAACATAATGAAGCCGATGCATTACTTGAGAGGGAGAATTCAATTGGACCGTGCTCCATCTTCATTTGGTCTGTAATGGTGTAATGGCCGTGTGTGTTTTAGAAAATTGTCAAACATTGAGACTGTATGGAAATGATGTATGGAAATGATGACAAATGAAGCCTGGTTTCATAGCCTGTGTTCCAAATGGCACCCTGTATAGGGCCTGGTCAAAAGTAGTGCACTATGTAGAGATAGGATGCCATTTGGGATGCAGTCCAGGTACATACTCATCTCTGAAGAGTCCAGTCAGCAGGAAGCACAGTGATGTAGAGACTGTAACCTGTAGAGAGTCAGAGAGTAAACACAGTGTGATGAGATAGGGAATGGCTGTATGGAGAACTAGAGGCTGTATGTGTGTGTGTGAGAGACGTAGGGGCCGCCTGTCAATTTACCCATCTCCACCTGGGAAATCTCATAGCTCGCTACGATGGAGAAAAGAGAGGCACAGCTAACAATGCAGCCAACACAGCTAACAACCTAACACAGCTAACAACCTAACAACACAGCTAACACAGCTTACAACACAGCTAACAACACAACTAATACAGCTAACAACACGGCTAACACCGCTAACAACCTAACAACACAGCTAACACAGCTAACAACCTAACAACACAGCTAACACACCTAACAACACAGCTAACAGAAAAGTGAGTGGAACACTAGAGAGAAACACATGCAGACATTTGCTTCCCTCCTCTCCTCCTCTAGGAAGCATCCACAGGGAGACGTGTACCAACCAAGCCAGCATGATGAATGGCAGAGAGGTTAACAGCAGGGAGAGCAAGCAGTGTCCATCCCTCCCTCTCTGTTCCCTGGGACTAAGTGCTGATGGGGTCAGGGCCTCCGTCTATCAGGGCTTGTTTTGAATTCATCAAATGGGACTGTCACAATCATAGGCAATAATACATCAGGTTCTGTATGTATGGTCACAATGCAGTATACCTATACTGTAGACAGGACCCATAGCATCACTTGAATTTTGAATAGTTGAATTATGAATCAAGGGTTAATCTTAGGTAGGTAATTAGGTTACTGTGGTAGCATGGTTACTTATAAGATCAGTGCTGTTAGGAACAGCATAGTATATTCCCACTGGGCACACGCTGGTTGAATCAACGTTGTTTCCACTTCATTTCAATGAAATTAAGCTGTATCAACGTGGAATAGATGTTAAATTGACATCTGTGCCCAGTGGGTAATAATCAGGTTAAAATGTGAAAGTAAATCATCCTCCTAATCCTCAACCTGATACTTTACTAATGACTCCTTACGCTTTGAACACACCGACTGTGTCATTGCGTTTTGGTACACCGGAAGTTAATTCATTTCCAATGGAACGCTGCGTTTGCCTTGCAGCAATGCGTTGCAGAGGCAGTTGCAGTGCGTTCTGTGTGGTGCATAGGTTGGATTCATCGAACGTATGCGTCAAACTGTATGCGTAAAAGGGTTGACAGAAATGGTAGCAGAAGGTGAATGTTGAACTTTTGTTGCACACATATCTAGATGATGCTCTATACTATTTTGCGCAATGACACAGTCGGTGTGTTCAAAGCGTTAACCCACCTTTGATACCACAGGTCTCTAGATGTGACTATTTCACTGTGATAGGTCATCAGTCACTGACAATCACCTTTACATTATTAAACATCGTCCGTTTCTACATTGGAATAATGTTTCACATCTGAGGTCTATTTTTCATTAATTCCATTATTATCTTAATACATGAATAGCTCATCAGTCACCTCTCTAGACATCCGGGTTGCCTCCCACAATTTTCAAATGCTTCGGTTTAGCAGCGTCTGTACGTAATAGAGTGTCCGTTTGACATAGAGGAACTACAGGTACGTCACCGCCTTGTCTGCTTGAATAAAATACAAAATAGTAGCTGGCAAGCGGGAGATCACTGAGGTTATTTTTAATGAGTGCATTTCGCAAATTGCTAGTTTGCATCACTAAAACCACTCCAAAGGTTTTGCATGCAAACTTTGGTTTCGAATCGCGACGTTCTGGCATGTCTGCCTCATGATTTGTTGAGAGAGTGTCTGAAGAGGACCCACCCCGGAATATTTTTTTTGCCTTATCGAAATTGACAAAATAATCCGTCATTGAAACCAGACCCTAGTCACTGTTGCCTAGCGTCATGTTTTCAAGAATATCAATCACGTTGAAAAATAACAAATCAAAAGTACCTGAAGGGAAATATTAGCCTAGTCCCAGATCAGTTTGTGCCGTCTTGCCAGCTTGTATGGTCATTGTCACACCTATTTAGCGAGACAGCACAAACAGATCTGAGACCAGTCTAGGGCAATACAGCATAAACCCCACTGGAAGATATAAGGAAAATGTTGACAATACAGTAACTAACAGGTACTGTACACCCTTCATTGCCTCTGGTGAGAGCCATTTGAATCACAAATAACATCATACATTTACAGAGCACAGAGGAAGCCACTGATGCGCAACACAGCCTTGCGACTGAGGATTAAAACCCCTATGCCTCAATTTGCATCTAAATAAATAAAATTTACACTGCATGTTACCGTTCAACAGTATCTCAATATGCAAGCCAGCAAATATGGGGAAATAAACTTGTTTCATGTTGCCTTGGGGGCCGTGATTATTTTACACATGAATGTTTATGCTATTATTTTTAAAAAATCTCTGGGTTTGTTTACGTTTCGTTCAGGGCCTCTACTATGGTCCCATGCCACTACTGAATGTAGATATTCATATTTACATATAGATTCATCCTGGATTCACTGTCTGTCTTGACTTTGATAGGACCCCTGATGTACAGTCTCTAGCACATCAAACTAAGACCACGTCATCACTGCATGTCACAGAAAGTCAGATTGGACAAAGCCCTATCATTGGCTTTGACTGGCTTTACCCAACTGTAAATTAGACTTTAAATCGCACTCAGGGAAACGTGAAAGCCGAGGCAGGGACAGGGATTGACACATTGAGATTGATATGTATGCATGGGGATGGGAATCTGGGAATGTGCTTCTGATAGCGTTCACATAACCGGGAGGTGGGGGCACACAAACACAAACACACACACACACACACACACACACCTTACCGCCAATCATCAGTCCCTTAACCAAACCACCCAGCAAATAAAACCCAGACGTGATTGATCTCAGAGAAACCTATAGGGTTTACTGTTCTCATAATTGGTGCCCCACAGCAACAATATTGCCACATAAATAAGAGCGTGCTAGTGATGAAATATTCATGTATAGAAACAAAAAGGGAATGGGGGTGGGCGCTCCCTATACTCTTAAAGGGCAATTCCTCCGCTTTTCAACCTCATATTCATTTTCTCCAGCACCATACCACATATGTGAAAATGGTGCGTTTCTATGATCTGTGGTGAAAAAGATAAGAATAAAGTTCCTAAAATACTATTATTTGTGACATCACAGGGTAGGATTAAAATTGGTGATTTTTAAAACCTGCAAAGAGTTTATAGTCAGAGGGAGGGTATTTTCTTGATCCCCACGTCACCGAGAGTCTCATAGTGTTTGAAAAATACTTTTTTAAACGCTTTAACTTTTGATGATGTCATCGGGTATAACTTTTTTACTTCACATATGCAGATACTGGTATTGTGCTGGAAATAATGAAAATGAGGTTGAAAAGTGGTGGAATTGCCCTTTAAGGAGAGCTTGAGAGCATGTTGCAGGCTAATTTAAACGCCAAGCGACAGCCATTGATTTAAGGTCCATCTCAGCACAGAGGGTTCATCTAGATCAGAGGTCGGCAATCATTTTGGCTTGAGGGCCACATCGGGATTTCAAAATTCAGCCAAGGGACGCACTATTTTTTTTGTTCATCAAAAGCAATTTGCGGGCCAGAAAAATGGCAGTTATTTGAAAATATATAGGTCTGTTATAATTTCGACATACTTTCTATCTAGTTTTAGACGTTAAAGTGTGGCCTGGAGTGTTTTGTTTTACCCAAAATAATAATTTCCCCCATTCACTTTTTTTTACTCAAAGATCCCGCTGGCCGGATTGAATGGGCTGTGGATCCGGTCCGCGGCCGTAGTTTGCCCAGGTCCACAGACGACCCCCTCAAAGGTTATTTAGCTGTGTGTGGTAGCTAGCAATACAGGAGACTGGCGACACTGTCACAGGTGTTATTTGTTTGTCTACATTATTGATTAGGCCAGCTTGTTTTCTCACAGCTCATTCTGCCTCCAATGCCCACCTCCCATTGCCTGGCAGACAGACACACACACACACACACACACACGATCAGCCCCTCAGAACAGTAAACACACTCATGATTGCGAGCAGTGAGCGGCGAGCGAGGGAGATCAGATCGCCTTTTCATGTCATGCTGCTGTGAGAACAGAACACAGTGTACAGCTGGATGCTCATTAGGATGATAATTTACTATACATTCAGTCATCTACACTGTTCTGATTCTATACAGAGTTCAGCCATCCACACTGTTCTGATTCTATACAGAGTTCAGCCATCCACACTGTTCTGATTCTATACAGAGTTCAGCCATCTACACTGTTCTGATTCTATGCAGAGTTCAGTCATCTACACTGTTCTGATTCTATACAGAGTTCAGCCATCTACACTATTCTGATTCTATACAGAGTTCAGCCATCTACACTATTCTGATTCTATACAGAGTTCAGCCATCTACACTGTTCTGATTCTATACAGAGTTCAGTCATCTACACTGTTCTGATTCTATACAGAGTTCAGCCATCTACACTGTTCTGATTCTATACAGAGTTCAGTCACATACACTGTTCTGATTCTATACACAGTTCAGTCATCTTACCACAGCCTGGTCTCATAGACTAGACGTAACATAGTAAATGTAAATCCGGGACACTCAAATTTGTATGATATGTTATGTTAGGTATGGATACATAAGACAAATGGTTACTTAAGGCAATGGTCGGGACGGATGGGTGGGCGTATAATGCGAACGCCTAGCAACCCAAAGGTTGCGAGTTCAAATCTCATCAAGGACAACTTTAGCATTTTAGCCAATTAGCAACTTTTCAACTACTTACTACTTTTTAGCTACTTTGCAACTACTTAGCATGTTAGCTAACCCTTCCCCTAACCCTAACCTTAAACCTTTTAGCTAACCCTTCCCCTAACCCTTTTAGCTAACCCTTTCCCTAACACTAACTTTAACCCTTTAACCTAACTCCTAAACTTAACCCTAACGCCTAACCCATAACCTAGCCTAGCTAACAATAGCCAGCTAGCTAACGTTAGCCACCTAGCTAGAATTCATAACATATCATACCTTTTGCTAATTCGTAAAACATATAATACGAATTGTAAATCATAACATATCATATGAAATGGGTGATGGACATCCAAAAATGTATACATACCATACGAAACGTAACATATCATACTAAATGAGAGTCTCGGATTTACATATGGAATAATACGAAATGCTCTGAGACCAGGTTGCTTACCATGCAGGGGTTAGATCCTAGAATCTTGGGGCTCTTGGGGTATGGAGAGGATTCTATCAAGATTTGCAGTCTATCAAGGCGTGCACTGCAAAGACATACAGTGATCCTAGCCAAAATAAAAACGTTCATCTTGTTTTAAGACTAAAGTAACTTTCCTTTTTGGCTGCATCTCTGATGTTTATGAAAATGTGACGGTTGTAATGATTTATAAAACTCTTATAATTGATGTCCTAAATTCTTTGAAGTCCTCATAACATTTCACTTTTTAAAAAGATGACAGAGTGGCAGTTATCCATAATTCTGCCTTTCATAATTAGTCATAATCAGAAGCACATTTTTAATGACTTTTGGACCTCTAAAAGTCATACTAGTCTTTGATGTCTTAAATGCTTAAATCGAAGCCGCAAAATGGAAAGACAGACGCTCATATTAAGCTATAATGAAATAAATGTGATGTTCCTACTGATTCAACATCTTTCAAGTTGGCTTGTCCTTTGTCCTATATTTATCTAAGTGATGAACATTATATTAAGTTTGGGATAATAACTCATGGATAACTCTGCTCCAAGAGAGAACAAACCATATTTTACCAGGTGGAAATAATCCTGGAATCAAAACCACCCTGTCGCTGTCAACTGTTTCATAACTTCATTTCATTACAGCCAACTTTATATTTGCCATATCAACTACAGTAAACCTCAGATATATTATAGCCATTAGGTGTTATACACAAATGTATAATCTAATTATAATATATAATATATACTAATTGGAGAGTATGGAAACATGGTAATTATACAGGATCTTAATCACTCTTTCTGATTAACATCATAATGATAAGATTAGTGATATGACTTATATTAATAACCACTCTTAAAAAGAACATCTAATCATCTAATTTAGAAAGTTAAATGAGGAGCTGTGGATATAGTAGTGGAAAATTCACATTGTGATGAGTGGCTTCATTATCATGCAAGTTCCACTATGTAGTTTATCATAATTTTAGAATAGGTTGGTAATCAATCCAATTTCCCATTGTGATAAGTGGAATACTTGCAATTATCATATATTATCATATCATGTTTTATCATGTTACAGTAGGTGATTTACCATAATATCGAACCCAGTCCATGCCATCTACCATGTTCAGTTTAGTACTCAGATCCAAATGGTTGGAGATTCTAAGTGGAAGTGAGACAGAATACTCACCAAGCTGTTTTCTACCTTGGATTTTCTCCAACACGTTTTGTACCACAAAAAACATTGAAATGGTGCAGTGGTATTTTTTTCCTCAGGGTACATCTTCCTATTCCGAATAAATGGATTCAGCTTGTTTCACTGGTGGAGCAATTGGATCATATTGATTTTGTATCCATTACAGACCTTTTCATTACATTAGAAGCCAAACCCAAATTATATTCCAGACACTTTCAGGCAGGCAGCCGAAAAGCCACCCAAATAATTCTTACTACAACCGCCACTACTACTTGTAAGGCCACTTAGTTATAAAGTAGCTCTTAACAGGTAGTAGGCTGTTATTTTATCTTGTTTATCATCTAGTCCGATGTTGGGGTGCAGTTGTACAACCACTTAGTCGACAGTGAGTTCTCTCTATCACAGACCTGCGTTTGGGTTTCCATTGAAAACTGCCTTCGCCCCCCTCTTACTTTCTACAGTCAATTTAAGCAACGGGTCTATTTGCAAAAGCTTTTGTGTTCTCAGCGATTAATGATTCCAATTTAAATGTCTACCTTCGGTCTTCTGACCTCTCCTCAAAATAACAAATTACTCGACACTCATTCAATGAATATGGAAACGGGGGATAATGTTTTCATTATGGGAGACGGTGGGAGAGTCATTAGACATACATAGAGAAAATACTTGTTCTTGAAAAAACACAGGGTGTCACAAATTATTTCATTTGAAATTATATTTAGCAAAACACAGAAGACTTTTCAACCACTCACAGTGCTTTTGTGCAGACATAGGCTAGCACAGCGAGACAATCTTTACAGGTAAAATAGAAAAACAACTATGATTTAGTGGCATCACACAGTCTTGTTCCACCATTATTAAGGAAGCATTGTTTGTCCAAAGTTTATTTTAAAATGTCAAGGAAACTCTCCTGTTGTGCAAACAATCACACAACAATTGAGCTGTCAATCTTTTTTTCCCAGTAATAACCTCCATTGTTCAGGGTAGTGGTAGGAAACCATATTAGAGTGTAAGCACAAGGCACTGAGAACTCACAAGTCAATAATCATCTATGAATCAATCAATATTGACCTTTGCTGACCCATGTTACCTTCTGAATACAGCGCAGTAGCAGGACATGGAACAAGGAACAGTAAACGTATATATTACACATATTCTTGTGTCAGACCTGAGGAACTAATTAATACTTGTCCTTGACATTTCCATAAAGTACTGTTTAGAAACACGCAATAAACAACATACACACTACAGACGTAATATCGTGTGCAGGAGTCATATTTTCTATAATGGACTCCCTTTAGAAATAAAAATTTCTTAGGATGTTGAGAGCACACGTTTAACCTTATAGAGGAGTATGCTCCTGAGTGGCGCAGTGGTCTAAGGCACTGCATCGCAGTGCTAACTGTGCCACTAGAGATCCTGGTTCGAATCCAGGCTCTGTCACAGCCGGCCGCGACCGGGAGACTCATGGGCGGCGCACAATTGGTCCAGGGTAGGGGAGGGAATGGCCGGCAGGGATGTAGCTCAGTTGATAGAGCATGGTGTTTGCAACGCCAGGGTTGTGGGTTTGATTCCCACGGGGGGCCAGTATAAAAAAATAATAATATGTAATCACTAACTGTAAGTTGCTCTGGATAAGAGCGTCTGCTAAATGACGTAAATGTAAAATGAGTACAGTTCCTCTCCATATTACGTTTTCCAACCAGCAGGGAGTTGGTGCCACAATCTAATGAGAAACAAATCAGTTTTCTAACATTCTGAAGTAGCCAGCAGGTGAAAACCCAACAGGCACAGACGTCAATTCAACGTCTATTCCACATTGGTTCAACATCATTTAATTGAAATGGAAACAACGTTGATTCAACCAGTGGGCACCTTCCTACTGCTGAAATGAAGCCCCTTGTTAAGCATCTTGAACAACATGTGTTGTGTTTATCTTTTAATTAAAACCGGAGAGATAGTGTATTAATATCGCACATACAAATGTGATGTGATTACTCAAGCCTTCTTATCTCTAAACAAGCTACAGTACATGCACAAGAAAGAGCAGTGATGTGTTGCGATTCTTACAAAGCTTTGAAGATAGGTGTCCACTCTATGGTGAGATTCTAAGTGCTTTTATGTATGCTAAAGCATGTGTATACTTGCAGATAGGAGCCCAATATAAAGTTGTGTTTTAAGTACTTATGTATGCTACAGCATGTGAGTATAAAGTACTTGAAAGCATTCTACAATTTTCCTACTTAGTTATACAACATGGCTGCCAAGAGACTTCAAATAAAACATTATGTATTTCCATTTATATGGGACTTCTCTCATTAGATTTGAATGACAAACATCATTTTTATAATGCTATGGCTTTGGGATTGGATGTAAACAACATACCAAGGAACAGATGGTCTCGTTCTCCAGAGATGAGAGAGCAAGAAAATTCCATCATGCGAGTTTGGCATTGTGTCCCCATAGTGCGTCTCCATTGAGTCTAAATGGGATGTTTAAACCACAAGCCGACTACACCATGATAAAGATTGTAACGTAAATGTGTCACGGTGGATGAAAACATATAATTCACACAAGTATAGGTAGGAACACCTCAACAAAACCAAGAATGCTTTTTCACAATGGTCAATCTAGCAGACCAACGCTCTCCAAACGTCCCTATATCTTCCAGAATGCTTTTTCTTCCTGTCTCCAACTTGCTCAACTGTCCTCCATTGTTAACAACAGTTTAAGTCCCATTCATAATCCAAACCAATAAAGTACCATACTTCACATCAAAATGTGCTTACATTCAATACGCAAGGCCCTCTTTACTAGATGGAATCTGACTTTGTTTTACTGTGGTCTGCTGTCTTGGAGGGGAGAGGATGTGGTTTGTGGTGGACAGGCCGCAGCCAGGGAACAGGGAGAATCATGGGATAATTTGTTTATTGGGGAGTTGGTGGTTGGTGGGGTGAAGATGACAGAGAGGGGATACAGGGGGATGTGACAGGTCTATAGGCCCAGGCTGTGGGCTCTGGACTGGGGTTGTGGTTAGAGTCCATGGGGGTGTTTAGCAGTGGGAAACAGAGGTTCGGATGGTATTGGACCACGGCAGAGGAACTGTGATTGACAGACGCTGAGAGGATGGTTGCTAAAAATCACTACGACAACAAATGCCAACCCTTCAGTCTTGCTTACTTATAATAATAATAATATGCCATTTAGCAGATGCTTTTATCCAAAGCGACTTACAGTCATGCGTGCATAATTTTTTTTTTGTGTATGGGTGGTCCCGGGGATCGAACCCACTACCTTGGCATTACAAGCGCCGTGCTTTACCAGCTGAGCTACAGAGGACCACTTCATTACAATTACTTCATTACAACATGAAGACACAATCCAACAATGGGGAAGGGAGGGGGAGGCATTTTCTTATTAAAACCTGATGTACATATTAGACACGGCTTGGTTGTCTTTATGATGTGTTGGACAGGTTCTTGTCTCTGATGAGGAATTCTTAGCATTGGTCATCTGGCCCTACAGCACAGAATGCAAAATATGTGGGGTCAGGGACTGTGTGTGTGAGTGTGTGTGAAGGGGGGGGGTTCGGTGTGTGTGTGTGGTGGGGCATCAGTGTGTGTTTGTGTGTGTGTGTGTGTGTGCGGCGTAGTACTGGTGTGTGTGTGCGTCACCACAGTGTGTTCGTCTGTGTGTGTAAAATATGTCTATGAGCTGGGCGTGGGTCAGGAGGTTTCATCTCTACATACTTAATGAACTGGGAGTACGGAATGTCGGACCTCATACCGAGACCTCATGTCACTACAACTGCTACCCGCCACCTCATCAATGAGGGAAGCCTGCTGTCCTCCAGATGGTTGAAGCAGGGCCTCGCTTGGGCCCCTGAACAAAGTCTTCATCATCAACTGTCACCCAGAGTGGACACCAAACAGGCGTACCGCGTTGGGGGGGAGGGGGGGTCATTGTGTGTGTGTGTGTGGATGCCTATGTGTGTGTGCGCACGTTCGTATGTGTGCATGCGCGTGTGTGTGACCACAGACACATAAGGATGAATGAAACAAAGTCCCCTCCACACATCTGTTCTTCTCCTCCTTCTACGCATCCCTTTGTTTTCACCCATCATGCATGCAGCATTAGTGTTGCCGCCACGTAATTAATTGGTGTCGTTAATAGAAAATGCAGCAGATTAATGCGTGTTAATTAAGGCCAAGTTTTATTGTTGTGCTGTTCAGAGAGAGAGTGAGAGAGAGAGAGAGAGAGAGAGAGAGAGAGAGAGAGAGAGAGAGAGAGATGTGAAAGACTAAGGCTGCGTTTATACAGGCAGCCCAATTCAGATTTTTTTTCTCCCACTAACAGCTCTGAAAAAGATCTGATGTGATTAGTCAAAAGACCAATTAGTGGAAAAAACGATCAGAATTGGGCTGCCTGTGTAAACGTGTGAAAGCCTGGCAGGCAGAGAGAGAAAGATCCAGACTATTCATGAGAAGCAATAAACCTCTTCTCTACTCAAGTCAAAACTGCAACAATGCTCTCAGTAACATCTCAGTAACATCTCAGGAACTCCACTCCAGGCCGACTCTAGCCAACAACACACAGTACAACACTACATCTCCATTTGTGTACCCCTCCTTGCCTTGGCAGTACGCGAGCAGCTCTGACCTTTAGAGCAAAGGAGCCAAATAAAAGGTCTGATCCAGACGGTGATGACTGTATTTCTTAGTCTCTAATGTTGCGTCCCAATTGGCACCCTATTCCCCTTATAGTGCACTCCTTTTGACCAGGGCCCATAGTAGTGCTCTATAAAGGGAATAGGGTGCCATTTGGGACACAACCTGAGTCTCAGGGGATAACCACTCATCCCCTGTCACAGATCAAACGCTTCCGTCAAATACCATCACAACTCCAAACCTGCGTTTGATCTATTTAACCTTTGCCTCCCTTCACAGTATCTGGGAAAACACTACCTTCAATACAACCGGATGTTCAGTAAATGTACATCAACCACCAATCAATAGCAGGAATATTAGGTTGCACTATTTAGAGATGAATGATTTTGAATCAGAAGGTCGGTTGGTCTCAGAGTGAGGCGGTCTTGTGATGTCATAGGGCTCTGTGGTAAGGCATAGCAGAGATCATAAGGTTTACTATAGCTAAGCTTCTCATCTCTGTGTCTGTCTGTTTCTCTCTGGCTCCCTGCCTCTCTTCTCTCCTCTGCAGCAGCAGGCTGCATGGAGACTGTAGGTGCATATCAATCAGGGAGCGCTTTTTGATGATACACACAAGCACCCATCTCCTGCTATGTTCCATTTGGCACCAGTTGCATCAAAAAGGTTAAGGGATATTTTTAGGGGCTAGGTTGTTTTTTTCCATGCGAGGAAAGAAGAGAGTGAAATGTCTAACAAGCAGGTTATGGTCACATCACATGGGGTTGTGGTGAGAAATAACCAGTCAGAACAGAATGTTCCGGAGCATTGCCCTGTGGTTCCCTGGGGAGCCATCTCAACCCTCAACCCTCTTATATCCCCATTTGGCTGAAGGGCTGACTGGAGAGGGTTGGGTAGGGAAGATCTGTCTGGCTGAAGGGCTGACTGGAGAGGGTTGGGTAGGGAAGATCTGTCTGGCTGAAGGGCTGACTGGAGAGGGTTGGGTAGGAAAGATCTGTCTGGCTGAAGGGCTGACTGGAGAGGGTTGGGTAGGGAAGATCTGTCTGGCTGAAGGGCTGACTGGAGAGGGTTGGGTAGGGAAGATCTGTCTGGCTGAAGGGCTGACTGGAGAGGGTTGGGTAGGGAAGATCTGTCTGGCTGAAGGGCTGACTGGAGAGGGTTGGGTAGGGAAGATCTGTCTGGCTGAAGGGCTGACTGGAGAGGGTTGGGTAGGGAAGATCTGTCTGGCTGAAGGGCTGACTGGAGAGGGTTGGGTAGGGAAGATCTGTCTGGCTGAAGGGCTGACTGGAGAGGGTTGGGTAGGGAAGATCTGTCTGGCTGAAGGGCTGACTGGAGAGGGTTGGGTAGGGAAGATCTGTCTGGCTGAAGGGCTGACTGGAGAGGGTTGGGTAGGGAAGATCTGTCTGGCTGAAGGGCTGACTGGAGAGGGTTGGGTAGGGAAGATCTGTCTGGCTGAAGGGCTGACTGGAGGGGGTTGGGTAGGGAAGATCTGTCTGGCTGAAGGGCTGACTGGAAAGGGTTGGGTAGGGAAGATCTGTCTGGCTGAAGGGCTGACTGGAGATGGTTGGGTAGGGAAGATCTGTCTGGCTGAAGGGCTGACTGGAGAGGGTTGGGTAGGGAAGATCTGTCTGGCTGAAGGGCTGACTGGAGAGGGTTGGGTAGGGAAAATCTGTCTGGCTGAAGGGCTGACTGGAGAGGGTTGGGTAGAGAAAATCTGTCTGACAGTACATTGCATTTAGACATTACAATGTCTATATCTGATTTGGTTCTAAAAAAGGCCTCTGCTTATAGCAACAAGAGTTTTCCCGTTGCGGGTTTTCGTGTAGAGGGACAGACGTCACGCGAGTGGTGGGCCCAGTCCGTGACTCAGCCATGTTGGCACCGTGACGATGACCATACATCCGTGTGTGCCCGAATGTCCGACGTCAGTCTCGTGGTAGAAAACCTCGCCGCTGTATTTCTGTCTGCCTGCGTCACTCCCAGTGGCCTGCATAATTTATAATGCACCTCAAATGACAGGCTTCTGAAGCAGATAAATAAAGAGAAGGCTACTGTGGTGTAACATCTTAAGACTAAGTGTATTAAAACAGTGCTGGGGAGGAAGGGAAGGAAGGAGGGAATTCTATATTGATATGAAAATAATATCCTAAAGGGCTATCACTGATGGGGACCTAGGGTAGTTAGGCATGCTACAGTGCATCTTACATTTACATTTACGTCATTTAGCAGACGCTCTTATCCAGAGCGACTTACAGTTAGTGAATACATATATTTTTTTTATACTGGCCCCCCGTGGGAATCGAACCCACAACCCTGGCGTTGCAAACGCCATACTCTATCAACTGAGCTACATCCCTGCCGGCCATTCCCTCCCCTACCCTGGACAACTTGTGCGCCGCCCATGAGTCTCCCGGTCGTGGCAGAGCCTGGATTCGAACCAGGATCTCTAGTGGCACAGTTAGCACTGCGATGCAGTGCCTTAGACCACTGCGCCACTCAGGAGCCATCTTGGTTGGGGTCTTTCCATTTTGTATGAGACAACTCAGGAAATGAGGTAATTGAACTGTGGATATTGTCTGTTGTTTTCATTGTGTGGATCTCTGTTCACTTATGGCCAAATTCTGATGTCAATTGATGAATGACATGAAAGACTGAGTTTCAAGCTCAAGTCTTCATTGGGCCCCTAGGCTGTGTTTAGACAGGCAGCCCAATTCTGATATTTGTTTCACTAATTGGTCCTTTGACCAATCAGATCAGCTCTGGAAAAGATCTGATGTGAAAAGATCTGATGTGATTGGTCAAAAGACAAATTAGTGGAAAAAATATCAGAATTGGTCTGCCTGTGTAAACACAGCCTTAGTGATTTGCCTTACTGAAATGGACCCGAACAATTATCAAACACAAGACATTAGCACTTACTGACATTTGTAACATTTGCCCCAGTTCATTGTTTCTGTATGATAAGTTGGATTAAGGAATAAAGACAGACACCAATGTTCAGTTCAATAGCCTTGTTAAGCCTTGTACAAATCCCTACGCCTGGAGTCTGGGGAACAGTCCAACTAGTCGATTACCTATCAACTAGACTCCGTAACATCATCCTTTTCAATAGAAAGTGCAAACATAACGGCATAACATTGCGTTCTTAACAGTCAAGTCATAACAATTGAAAAGCATGACATTTTCTTTTTACTTCAGCTGTCATCTTCCTTTTTTAATTTTTGTTTTTTTTTGTTTTTTGTTTTTAAATTTTTGAAATATTTTTTTAAATTAACAGACAACAAGTTAAGTCTCTTGCTTACAGAGTAAGCCTGTCCGGTGGCTTGCACAGCCGACCCACCCGTGAGTAAGTATTGGCTCTGACAGGGGTAGGATTAGGGCCACGAGCTGGAGAGTTTGGTGGGGTAGAAGCTTCACCTTCAGTTGGCTCATGTCTCAATTCTGCACCCCTTACCCTTAGGCCTGGACTGTGATCCAGCTAATCTAAGTGAGTGTATGGCATGTTCTGGTTTGTCTGCTCTGCTACGCGCAGATCCACCCGATTGCGACGATAGAGGGAGCCACCAACATCCACCAGGTAAGAACGTGGTGCAACTCTCTGTAGGCATGTGCCCAGCCTCCAAAGTCCTGTGTGGTCTCCCGGCAGCGGTTTCATCCTTATAGTTTCACCCACCTCCAGCTCTGGTAGGTCTCGAGCAGTCCGGTCGTAGAAGCACTTAGCGAGCTGCTTTCTGTGACGCAGTTTGTCCGTGACGCCAACCATGACGCAGGGCTCAAGTAGCTTGTTAGCTACGGGGATAGTAGTCTTCAGACGTCTGGACAGAAGGCGTTGTGCTGGGCTGCTGTCCATGTTTTCGGTGGGTGTGTTCCTCCACTGTAAGATCGCTTTCCATGGGTCGTTGCTGTCGCGCAAGGCCCTGCTTAACAGGTTTTTGCAATCTTGACAGCTGATTCTGCCTTGCCATTTGCTTTTGGGTGTCTTGGAGAGGAGGTCACGTGGTCAAACTCCCATTCTGAGGCGAAACGCTTGAACTGTGCAGTGAATTGTGGGCCATTGTCCGTGATTACCTTGTCAGGCTGACCTTGCCTTGCAAACTGCGCCTTGCAGCGCTTTATGACCGTCTCTGCGGACAAGTCAGGGAGCAGTTCAATTTCCCAAAAGTCAGAGTAATGATCAACGAGGAGAAGATAGTCCTTTTGTCTGTGGCTGAATAAGTCCATGCTGATGATTTGCCAGGCCCTTGTGGGCAGTTCGTGTGACATCATGGTTTCCTTTTGCTGTTCATGAGCGTACTCGTTGCATGTGGTACAGTTGCTGACAAAGTCTTTAATTTCTGCTTGCATGTTTGGCCAGTATAATGTTTCACGAGCCTGACGGTAGCATGCGTCACCTCCAACGTGACTGGAGTGTATGCGGGTAAGCATCTCTGGACGTAGTGATTTGGGAATAATGACCTTCTGACCTCTGAACAAGACGCCATTTTGCACACTGATCTCATCTCGAAAGGTCCAGTATTCTCTCACTGTGAAAGGTGTCTCCTCTTTCAGATATGGCCAACCTGCGAGAGCCATGGACTTCAGTGACTGTAGGTGTTCGTCCTTGTCAGTATGTTGCCTGATCTGGGCTAGGCGGTGATCTGTCACGTTTAAGTAGTCTGCCTGATTGATCTGTTGAACATCTTGTTGTTCCTGCTGTAGCGAACAGATGGCCTGCCGCTGATAGGCAGTGCCTCTACCTGTACATTGTGCTGTTGCCCTGCTCAGTGTGTCGCTGATGTACATCTCAGGTCCTGGCTTGTAAATGACCTTCAGGCTGTAGTTTTGCAGAGTCAGGAGCATACTTTGAAGCCTCTTGGGCGCGTTGAGGAGAGGTTTACTGAATATGGCAATGAGTGGTTTGTGGTCAGTTTCAGCGGTGACCAGCTCTCGACCATATAAGTAGTGATGGAATCGCTGGCAGGAGAAGACGATGCTGAGGCACTCTTTCTCAATTTGTGCATAGTTTTGTTCGGTGGGGGTGAGCGCTCTCGAGGCAAACGCAACGGGCTGGCCTTCCTGCATAAGGCAGCATCCAAGTCCCCTTTGGCTAGAGTCGCTCTGGATTGTGACAGGCTTCGTGACGTCGTAGTAGCGCAACACTGGCATGGATGAAGCCAGAGATTTCATCTCCTGCACTGCGGCCTCGTGCTTGGGTAGCCAGTGCCATGGTGTGTCTTTGTCCAGCAACCGGCGCAGAGGCTCACAGACTGCTGATAGGTGTGGCATGAACTTTGCAAGATAGTTTGCAAAGCCGATGAGACGCTGTACTCCTTTTGCATCAGACGGGTTTGGCATGTCGAGGATCGCTTGGACCTTGTCTGGGTCCGGCTTCAGGCCTTTTGCCGAGAGAATGTGGCCATGGAAGTGGACGTCTTTCACCTTGAACTGCAGCTTCTTCAGGCCAAGACGAAGCTTAACTGATCGGCAGCGCTCCATCAGTGCCAGGAGCTTCACATCGTGGTCGCGTTCTGCTTCTTCGTCTGTTTCACCACAGCCTACGATCAGGATATCATCGGCGATGGGTTCAATGCCCTTGAGCCCAGCCAGTAACTCGTGCTGCTTGCGTTGGTATACCTCAGGCGCCACTGAGACACCAAACGGGAGCTTGAGCCAGCGTTTCCGACCCCAGGGGGTCCAGAAGGTAGTCATGAAGCTGCTTTCTTCGTCCAGCTTGCATTGAAGGAATGCATCTCGGGCATCCACCAAGGTGAAAATCCTGGCCTTGGGAAGCTTATAGAGGACATCCTCTAGTGTCGGCATGATGTAGTGGGATCGTTTCAGTGCTTGGTTCAGATGCTTTGGGTCGATGCAGACCCTCAGCTTCTCTGGTTTTTTCACTATGACCATATTGCTGATCCAGTCAGTTGGTTCAGTCACAGATGTCATGTGGCCATCGGCCTCATACTTGTCCAGCTGGGCCTTCACAGCCACTTTCATTGCAATGGGCACATTGCGAGGAGCACACTGGACTGGAGTAATGCTCTCATCCACTTCAAAGTGTACCTCCCCAGGCACTGATTCAACGGGCATGTTGAATACATCGTCATATCTGCTGAGTAGTTGTTCTTTGGACAGGGGTCCATGCTGAACATGATCCACAATGTGCAGGTCATTTGGTACAGTGAACTGCATCAGTCCCAGGCGTTCGCATGTAGAGCCTGAGAGGAGAGGATTTTGACTGGTTTTCACAATCTCGAACTCCAGCTTGTGTTTGCGTCCCCGAATAACACATTCGGTCTCAAAGGTGCCCATAGAGCTCATTAGTTCTCCTGAGTACAGCTTTAGTCTAGTATCGCTGGGAAATAGATGTGTGTCAGGTGCCAGATTGATTTTGTCTTTGTAGCTCATTACGTTGCATGTAGCACCCGAATCCAGTTGACATTGTTGTTGCTTGTTGTGTAATCGTAGTGTCACAAACCATTTCTTCCCTCTTGAGTGTACAGCCCCAATGGATTCATGCATGTAAATGTCACTTTCACTGTTCAGCTCTGAACATTGAGTAACATCATCAACACAGTGAATCTTGCCCTCACTCACCCTTCTTTTGCTTTTGAGACACACTTTTGCAAAGTGATTATTAGTTCCACAAGCTCTGCATGGTTTTCCATAGGCCGGGCAGTGCTCTTTGCCACGTGTGTGTGTATTCCCACAGTATTTACATGCTACGGGGCTCTCTGTGTTCACCGTTCGTGGTGAATTACTCTGCCTCGATTGGTTTTGTCTGAATGTCTGCCTAGCAACAGCGTGAACAGTATCAACGTCGGAGCGTGGGGTTTCCGTTTCCATTGCTCTCATTCTCATGTCAGTGACTTCAGCAGTGCGGCACATTTCGATGGCAGTTACTAATGTTAAGCCTCTCTCTCTCAGTAGACGCCGGCGCGTATTCTCATTTGCAATTCCCAGTACTATTTTGTCACGAATCAGTTCATCTTTCAATCCCCCGTATTCACAAGTGGCGGATTTCTCTCTCAAACGGGTTACAAAGTTGTGTACTGACTCACCCTCTTCCTGTTTGCAGCTTCCGAAAACGAACCGCTCGTAAATTACGTTTCTGGCGGGTTTGAAGTAATTCTCCAATGCATCCAATATAGCCTTTGCATCACACTGTTGTCGTGCCGTGAGGGTGAGATTGTGCCGGTAGATATGCCTGCATTCGCTGCCCATTAAACTCCTCAGAGTTGCCGCTTGTACCTCGTTGGGTTTCTCATGTAGACCGGTCGCCAGCGCATAGTCCTCGAATTCCTCCCTGAAGTTGTCCCAATTAGTATAGGCCCTTTTCACGATGACGTCATCTAACTTCCGCCTTTCCGCGTAGCAGGTTAACTTCACTTCCGTTCGCCCGTAACCTGAGACTTCTCAACGAAAATACAACTGTTGACCACTAACTAGCAAGCTAGCTACTTGAAGAAATTCCAAAAGGTACGTTTAAGTTAAATTAGTAAAGTTAAGAGTAATAATGTTTACGTATATGCAATGGTTTGTAACTTGCTAACGCTATTGTTAATTCATAATTGTTCACTGCCTTAGTTACTTAAAAGTGGGCTAACGTTAGCTAACAACAACTTAGTACCAGATACCGATAACGTTAAAAGGTAGCGTTACATTGCTGCCTGGCTGTAATGTAACAAGTTTACTTAGCTAGCTATCTAACCCTTTGTTAGGCAGTTAGTTTATTCATGAATGTATAGTAACTCACCTATTCAAATACTGTTGTGCATGATAGCTAGATAAATATTGATTCCTGGTCAAAGCTGAATGTTAAAAAAAATCTCCTCAGCTCAGCAGGGAGGACACTCTTAAGACCCAGGCCATCGCCCGGCTGAGGATTTTAGTCGAGAGGGCCATACGGAGGGTGAAGGAGTACCATATCTGGGATGGGCTTGTTCCTCTTTCCACAGTGGGTTCAGTGAATCAGCTGTGGGCCATCTGCTGCCTCATGTCGAACTATCAGGGACCTCTTGACATTAAAGGAGACAAACCAGTCTGATGTTTTTGTCAACTGGAAGTTGTATATTTCCTGAGTAAGCTAGATGGGCTGTAAATAGAAGTACTTTTATATTACTGTATTGTATGTACAAAAAAATGTAAATATGAATTAACTTTGTTGGTAATTTAATTGATCTAATGTTATACTGTATGTTTTTGTTAAGGGTAATAACTTTTTCATAGCTATTAATGAACCTAATGTGATATATTGTAAAAATATCCAACTATTAACCATGTTATGTGCTTATGTGTCATGGCACTGATGGAACTATTAAATATATGTTTGCAAGCAACTGCTTCCAATCCTTTTTGATTTTGGTAAGAGCATTTACAACATCGCAATCCTTTTCAAGATTTGTATTTCAATACATAGATATACAGTATATAACACAATTAAGTTCATTTGCAGTTAAAGAAAAACATGTCGACATTTACATCACAATCCTTTTCAAAATTTGTGTTTCAGTACATAGGAGATATACAGTATATGACAAGTTAATTTGCAGTTAAAGAAAAAAATGTCAAAGGTTCACCTTCCACATTTACCTTAACACTATTTACACATAAAATTCTGCCTTATGTTTTATAACTTAAGAAGACATCCATGTAGATGTTATAATAGAAATGATCAAGCTTCTGTCGCATTGAGTGGATAATCTCCTCATCCCTAAAGATTCTCTCAACTGTGAAGTCAGTGCGGGTATCTGTAATGAAGTCACACCACTGAAGTCCGCTTAAGGCGAGTTGGCCTTGAACCTGATAGTAGTATTTGTGGCTCTTCTTAAGGCAGGCCTGGCCTTTAACTGTGATCAGGTGTTTAACTTGGGTAACATTTTCAACATCGCAACTCTTAACCTCAGCAAGACCAAATGGTGGTGCTTCTGTTGGGCAGAAGACTTTAGCATCCGGGCTGGCTGCAAGGTGAGGTGAATCAGGGTGGATGATGACCCCGCATTGTTTCAGAGAGACATCACAAAAATCAGAATATTGCCTCAGTATCTCAGGTTCCAGATCCAACCCTCTTCTCATAGCAGCTGTCTGAGGAGTTCCTCTCAGAATGCGGGTTGCCAAAGCCTTGGCAGACAACTCCCCCACGAACATGGCATATTTCACGGAATCTGCTGGCTGTCAGTCGGGGTTTGCGTACCTGGCTCCACAGCTGGCATTCTGACTGCATTCTTGTTTCTGCTTCAATAGCAGCAGACATCTCCTCTGACACAATCAGGCTGTCCAAATGACATTGTTGTATGTAGTTGGGCTCAAAATCAATGGGAAATTTAAAGTTGTAACCTTCAATAGGCAACTGAGGAAACTCACTGGCACCAGGGTGTTTAATAATATCTCTACTTAATTCTAGAGGGCACTGGTAAGAAAGCACAGACCCAAATGGCACAGGGCCAAATTTAGAGTCCACCAAATTAAGGCCCTCAAGCCCGTGCAGCAATTTGCAAATCCCTGGTTGTGGACGGATGTCTTTCAGTTTCTCAGCACTGGCCATGACGTGAGGATCCGGAATAGGCCCTGGCATGAAAGTGAGATATGTCAAGTTTAGATTTCATTAAATGCCACCTTATCTTTTTCACTAAAAAAGACAACCACACTCATCCAGTCTCGTACATGCTTCTAATACAAATAAAAAAATATCCACTGAAAGTCTATATAAAAAGTAACAAATAATAATCACTTTTATGTTTGTATTATTTTAGAAATGCACTAAAGTCTTTGTGCTCTAGTACAGGCGGGGGCTCATTCAGACTCACCATCATAGGCTCGGTACAGTGTGCACTTCACACCAGCTCTGACACTTGTTTTTTTCTTAGCCGCTGGTTTACACACCGCCATATCATTGGTGGCCTCTGGTACAATTCCCTGTGATATAATAATGATGAACAATACATTGTCAAAAGTCAATACAAACTGCAAAGTTCTGCATCAGTGTAACAAATAATGTCTGACCTGTGTCCTAGGCCGGTGCCAGGTCTGCAGTGCGCTGGTGCATGACAGAGGCAATGGCACTGTCTTAAAGCCCATGGTAACATAGTGAGCACTTTGAAAAGAAGTGCTACTATGTGATTACATAGTGCTTTCCCAGCAGAGCAGGAACATGACATGTGATTGAGTACCACAGGAACCTCTGCAGAGTCTAGTGTAACCTGTTCATAGAGACATAACAATTAGTGCTGTACTTACAAAACATTTTTTCATGCGTTTCATTATAAACTACTGTACACAATTTTCAAAACCCAATTTCTTTTTTTAATTAAGAAAAATTGGCTGTTCTGAAACCTTTGACAAGTAGTGCCAACACTTATCGAAAATTTGAACATTTTGAGTTATCACAGAATCTTTCCCAGTCTTTATTGCCGTCAACAACCCACATCGGTTTGTAAGAATTTCGTTGTGTATTAAGTTTAATGATACAAAATCAGAGCTCAGACTGAGAAACAAACTGATCCACAGTGGAACTTTGTGGAATCATTCTTATTAAATCTGCAACCGCAGCAAAACACAACAAAAAGAAAACTTATCTATCTTAACCTATCTTATCATAATGTTAGAGAACTGTTTATCTGAGAAACCTGAAGCCGATGAGCCTCCTCATTTTTCTTCATGGACCTGTAACATCGCCCTCTCACTGTCACCTCACCGTTAACTACACTTGAGACTGTTTCAATACAGTGATTGGGAGAAAGGGCGCAGCATTAGCCATTAATACATTACTGACTCTTATCTTACGGTCGATACAAACAGCAGTAATATTAAAAAGAGGCTGCAAAACAGAAACTCGTCAGCTCATAACCTTCGCTAGCATAGGGCTAATTTAAGCTAAATAAAGATAAACACGTACCTTCATAATCAAACAGGTAACCTTCAACGAAGAACTTTTAGCCTTTATCAAGCTTCGATCTTGAAGTAAGGGACCACTTGTCAGCAAGTCGTTCTACGTCGTTAAGTCGTATTGGTGGCAGATGTGAAAGGGACTGGGTGAACTCCATAATGATGTGCTACTAGCTAAGCGTTCCTAAGCGACACCGGATGTAAACATAACCTGCATCGCGGCAGAACGGAAGTTGTCTGACGTCACGTGAAAAGGGCCTATTCCAGTCCCCTGTGAGAACCATGTGATTTGGTGGCGGAATGTTCGCTGCCATAGCAATGGAATAGGAGATTTCTTTGTCTTCAGTCATGGAGGTAGGTAGTGATGCTAGCTAGCCAGCTAACACGAGTTGATCAGTGTTGTGAGTAGGAAACGGCTTGTGTTCGCATATGGAACGTAACTGCGCCTTTACTGTACTTAGCTACAAAAATAACAAACGTGTGTTTTCCGAGCCACTTCTGATACCATGTTTCTGTATGATAAGTTGGATTAAGGAATAAAGACAGACACCAATGTTCAGTTCAATAGCCTTGTTAAGCCTTGTACAAATCCCTACGCCTGGAGTCTGGGGAACAGTCCAACTAGTCGATTACCTATCAACTAGACTCCGTAACATTCATGGGAACTGTGTCACTTTCGGGAACATTGGCTTAATCGCTTTGCTCCGTCAATTAACTGTAGTATGTGACTCATTGAGGGTGAAAAGTCCACTCAAAAAGCATGCTAATGCAGCCCATTTCCTAACTAGTTAGCATGTAAGGCCTAGCTTTTTGAACTGGGATGCTAATGCGAAGTGGGAAGCAAAAAGAGCCTCTAAAAACAAGCCTAGCAGCGGGATGCTGTTTTAATGTGTTAATTTTCTTGAATGAGACAAATGAGGGAGAAAGGTCACGAGTTTACCCCCAACAAGAAGCCTGTTGTATCGCTCAGATCACAGAACCAGCGGTTAGCAGTTAGCCAAACAAAAGAGCAGGAAGTGGATACTAAAGGTTGAACAGATCTGGTTTAATTTCCCTCATGCTTGGTAGCCTAGACTATGGTGGATATCGGATATTTTTTAGGTTGATAGTTACTGATATACAGAAACACATATTGGAAAATAAACTTTTCAAAGTAATTTTCCAAAACCACAATAATACTTTAAAATGTGTAGAAATGTTGGGAGCATGGTAGCCTTATCATCATTGAAGCAAAGGTTTCTTTATAGAAATGTTATTTATATCTAATTGATACTGTGCTGTTCTATGCACTCAACCAGTTTTCATGTTTGCTTCTTTGTTTGTTGACACGACCCATCAAAGTGTATTGTATTGTGTGTCTCCAAATAACATCTTCACATGGTACTTAAATTGGTCCTTAAATCTCCTAGAGTACTTGGTTGAGCCTCTGTTATTAACAGTGGCTAAGTCTCCCCCCTTGGAAATACAGCAGATTCTCTCTCTGTCTGACAGCTATCTGGTAGCATATGTCATGGGGAGAAGACAGAGGTCATCAGTAGTACATCAGATAGATAGATAGCCCTGACAGAGCTTTCTGACATCACATCACTAACATGTACTAGCAAGCACTACCTCACAGGGAGGGACAAGGGGGGGATGTTTAGCTGGCAGTGCTTTCCCACAATGACATTTGAACTCCTGAAATGGGCCGCTGTCACCCCATTGGTAATTACCTGCCAGTCAGAGCCCCCGACAGACAGACAGACATAGAGAGAGAGAGAGAGAGAGAGAGAATGTAAAAGAGGGGTGGGTGGGAACAAGAGAGAGAACATGACCGAGAGGGAGAAATAGGGCGAGAGACTGTAACACAGGGCGACGGAGAGAGAAAGACAGAGAGAGATAGAGGGGTTTGTAATGAGGGCTCTGAAACAGAGGGAAAGTCAGTCAGACAGGCAGGCAGGAAGCCGAGAGCCTCTTTCCTCTAGTAATGACAGCAATTTCAGAGCAGAGCATCAGCGTGGGCTTTTAGCTGGGAGCTGCCATTGTGTCCCACTTTAGGCGCCTAATAGTGCATCCACGCTAGCCTAGCAGTTCTACAAGACAAATTGCTAGGGATGCAACAGTCCATACTTTGTCTAGACAGGGGATTGCAAACAATAAAGAAGGAGATGACAGAGACGGGGAGAGACAATATGAGAGAAAAAGCTCAGATAAGTCCCCTAACATTGATTAAAAGTGTCATCAGAGGAATGAATGGGATGGGTACTAATGCCTAGTTCCAACCATGCGACTTACCCCCGGTGTTTTATCCAAAAGGCTTTCAAACACCAAGCCTGAGATACACCCCATGGAGGGAGAGGATAGGGTTTGAATGGTGCTCCCAATGCACAGTAGGCTGTTTAATGGTAATATAGATTTAGAGTTTTGTTCTTAAAAACTATCCACATGGACTTCAAACCTGCATCCTTAAAAGAGTAGAACAGAGAGTTCTCTCGTGTCCCCAAATGCCTTATGCAACCAGCACCAGTTTTGCTGTCAAGGTCCTGTCCTCCTCAGTGACAGACGGGGCTCTCCCTTGGTCTCTCAAACACACACATGTCTTGTCCTCCATGACAGACTGGCCTCCCTCCGTCAGCGTGTAGAGGGGTTGACCTCTGACCTAGCATCTTGGCAGAGGAGCAGCTTCCTGTCTGTGCCCTTGTGGGGTAATAGATTTGTGGCTGCAACGCCATCAGTGTGTGTGTGTGTATGATGAGGACAGACAGATGCAGTGACCTAGAGAGATCATCATCTTCCGACAGATCGCTCACGCCTCACGGTTCATGGCAGACTTAACTTCCTGTCTAGCTATTCGCTACCATTAGGCTATGAAAAAGGCTGAGGAAAATTGGTCTATCATCATTTTATTCCTGGACAATACCAATAGAGAGAGATGTAAAAATGTTTTATAAGCACTCTTTGGTGAGGAAAAAAACATAGTATTTTATGACAAATTGAATTTACCCATTCTTTTTAATTCAATTTACCCCTCATTATTTTCAATTTCTCCAAAGCTGTGGTACATTTTAATTTTCAAGATACACTACATGACCAAAAGTATGTGGACACCTGCTCATCGAATATCCCATTCCAAAATCATGGGCATTCATATGGAGTTGGTCCCCCCTTTGCTGCTATAACAGCCTCCACTCTTCAGGGAAGGCTTTCCACTAGATTTGGAACATTACTGTGGGGACTTAATTCCATTCAGCCACAAGAGCATTAGTGAGGTCGGGCACTGATGTTGGGCGATTAGGCCTGGCTCGCAGTCGGCGTTCCAATTCATCCCAAAGGTATTCAATGGAATTGAGGTCAGGGCTCTGTGCAGGCCAATCAAGTTCTTCCACACCGATTTCGACAAACCATTTCTGTATGGACCTCGCTTTGTGCACGGGGGCATTGTCATGCTGAAACAGGAAAGGGCCTTCCCCAAATTGTTGCCACAAAGTTGGAAGCGCAGAATCATCTAGAATGTCATTGTATGCTGTAGCATTAAGATTTCCCTACACTGGAACTAAGGGGTCTAGCCCGAACCATGAAAAACAGCCCCAGACAATTATTCCTCCTCCACCAAATTTTACAGTTGGCACTATGCATTGGGGCAGGTAGCGTTCTCCTGGCATCCGCCAAACCCAGATTCGTCCATCGGACTGCCAGATGGTGGGCATGATTCATCACTCCAGAGAACGCGTTTCCACTGCTCCAGGGTCCAATGGCGGCAAGCTTTACACCACTCCAGCCGACGCTTGGCATTGCGCATGGTGATCTTAGTCTTGTGTGTGGCTGCTCGGCCATGGAAATATCATGAAGCTCCAGACAAACAGTTATTGTGCTGACGTTGCTTCAAGAGGCAATTTGGAACTTTGTAGTGAATGTTGCAACCGAGGACAGACGATTTTTAAGTGCTACACGCTTCAGCGGTCCCGTTCTGTGAGCTTGTGTGGTCTACCACTTCACAGCTGAGCTGTTGTTACTCTTAGACGTTTCCACTTCACAATAACAGCACTTACAGTTGACCGGGGCAGCTCTAGCAGGGCAGAAATTTGACAAACTAACTTGTTGGAAAGGTGGCATCCTGCTGCATTGAAAGTCACTGAGCTCTTCAGTAAGGCCATTCTACTGTCAATGTTTGTCTATGGAGATTGCATGGCTGTGTGCTCGATTTTATACACCTGTCAGCAACGGGTGTGGCTGAAAGCCGAATCCACAAATTTGAAGGGGTGTCCTTTTGTATATATACGGAAAAAATTAAGAGACCACTGCAAAATTATCAGTTTCTCAGGTTTTACTATTTATAGGTATGTGTTTGGGTAAAAATAACATTTTTTGTTTTATTCTATGAACTACTGACAACATTTCTCCCAAATTCCAAATACAAATATTGTTATTTAGAGCATTTATTTGCAGAAAATGACAACTGGTCAAAATAACAAAAAAGATGCAGTGTTGTCAAACCTCGAATAATGCAAAGAAAATAAGTTCATGTTCATTTTTAAACAACACAATACTAATGTTTTAACTTAGGAAGAGTTCAGAAATCAATATTTGGTGGAATAACCCTGATTTTCAATCACAGCTTTCATGCGTCTTGGCATGCTCTCCACCAGTCTTTCACATTGATTTTGGGTGACTTTATGCCACTCCTGGCGCAAAAATTCAAGCAGCTCGGCTTTGTTTGATGGCTTGTGACCATCCATCTTCCTCTTGATCACATTCCAGAAGTTTTCAATGGGGTTCAGGTCTGGAGATTGGGCTGGCCATGACAGGGTCTTGATCTGGTTGTCCTCCATCTACACCTTGATTGACCTGGCTGTGTGGCATGGCACATTGTCCTGCTGGAAAAACCAATCCTCAGAGTTGGGGAACAATGTCAGAGCAAAAGGAAGCAAGTTTTCTTCCAGGACAAACTTGTACGTGGCTTGATTCATGCGTCATTCACAAAGACAAATCTGCCCGATTCCAGCCTTGCTGAAGCACCCCCAGATCATCACCGATCCTCCACCAAATTTCACAGTGGGTGCGAGACACTGTGGCTTGTAGGCCTCTCCAGATCTCCGTCTAACCATTAGACGACCAGGTGTTGGGCAAAGCTGAAAATTGGACTCATCAGAGAAGATGACCTTACTCCAGTCCTCTACGGTCCAATCCTTATGGTCTTTTGCAAACCTCAGCCTGGCTCTTCTTTGCTTCTCATTGATGAAGGGCTTTTTTCTAGCTTTGCACGACTTCAGCCCTGCCCCTAGGAGCCTGTTTCGAACCGTCCTCACCGTGCACTTCACCCCAGCTGCCGTTTGCCATTCTTTTTGTAGGTCATTTGATGTCATCCTACGTTTGTTGAGTGACATTCGAATGAGTTGGCGTTCATCCCTGTCAGTAGAGAGTCGTTTTCGCCCTCTGCCGGTCTGTAGCTTTGTTGTCCCCTATGTCTGATGCTTGACCTGGTTCTTATTACTTTTGAGGTACTATTAGCACTATTTTTGCCATCCAGCTGGTCCTATTGCAAGAGGATAGTGATGACCACAGCAGTGGTTTTTATATAAGATTTGGTTCATGTGATCACCTAATCAGTACCTAATTGAGTAGAATGAGGTGTGCCTGTGTTGGAATTCAACAGACACTGGAATGGAATGGCTGTCATACATGTAGAGATGCTGATTTAAGAAAAATTTGCAGTGGTCTCTTAATTTTTTCCACAGCTGTAGTGTATGATACGAATAAAAGAGAACAAATCATTTTGGTTTTCATAAAGATGTATGCCAATAACGTAATAAAGATCATTTTTACTCTGTGAAAGAAATTGACAAAATTCAAAATCTCTAAGTTAAATGAATGACTATACTTCCTCAAGGCAGGGTACTCATTTTGATGAAAACCCTGCGATTTTCTACAGCCACAATTTCTCTGGTAAAAACTTTCGTTTCTATAGCGAGTCTACACAGGAAACAAATGAAGCTACTCCATTATGGACCGTTCAGTGGCTATTTGGCTCTTTCCAATGAGAGGGTGTTCTGTCATGGCTGTCCCCTGTCTCCGTCCTCATCGCCTATCTCATTATGGCTGCCGTATGAATCTCTCTCCTGTTCTGCCTGACCTGCTAGCTGACACTCTCAAAGTAATGGTGGTGGGTATACAGTGGGGGAAAAAAAGTATTTAGTCAGCCACCAATTGTGCAAGTTCTCCCACTTAAAAAGATGAGAGAGGCCTGTAATTTTCATCATAGGTACACGTAAACTATGACAGACAAATTGAGATTTCTTTTTCCAGAAAATCACATTGTAGGATTTTTTATGAATTTATTTGCAAATTATGGTGGAAAATAATTATTTGGTCACCTACAAACAAGCAAGATTTCTGGCTCTCACAGACCTGTAACTTCTTCTTTAAGAGGCTCCTCTGTCCTCCACTCGTTACCTGTATTAATAGCACCTGTTTGAACTTGTTATCAGTATAAAAGACACCTGTCCACAACCTCAAACAGTCACACTCCAAACTCCACAATGGCCAAGACCAAAGAGCTGTCAAAGGACACCAGAAACAAAATTGTAGACCTGCACCAGGCTGGGAAGACTGAATCTGCAATAGGTAAGCAGCTTGGTTTGAAGAAATCAACTGTGGGAGCAATTATTAGGAAATGGAAGACATACAAGACCACTGATAATCTCCCTCGATCTGGGGCTCCACGCAAGATCTCACCCCGTGGGGTCAAAATGATCACAAGAACGGTGAGCAAAAATCTCAGAACCACACGGGGGGGACCTAGTGAATGACCTGCAGAGAGCTGGGACCAAAGTAACAAAGCCTACCATCAGTAACACACTACGCCGCCAGGGACTCAAATCCTGCAGTGCCAGACGTGTCCCCCTGCTTAAGCCAGTACATGTCCAGGCCCGTCTGAAGTTTGCTAGAGTGCATTTGGATGATCCAGAAGAGGATTGGGAGAATGTCATATGGTCAGATGAAACCAAAATATAACTTTTTGGTAAAAACTCAACTCGTCGTGTTTGGAGGACAAAGAATGCTGAGTTGCATCCAAAGAACACCATACCTACTGTGAAGCATGGGGGTGGAAACATCATGCTTTGGGGCTGTTTTTCTGCAAAGGGACCAGGACGACTGATCCGTGTAAAGGAAAGAATGAATGGGGCCATGTATCGTGAGATTTTGAGTGAAAACCTCCTTCCATCAGCAAGGGCATTGAAGATGAAACGTGGCTGGGTCTTTCAGCATGACAATGATCCCAAACACACCGCCCGGGCAACGAAGGAGTGGCTTCGTAAGAAGCATTTCAAGGTCCTGGAGTGGCCTAGCCAGTCTCCAGATCTCAACCCCATAGAACATCTTTGGAGGGGAGTTGAAAGTCTGTGTTGCCCAGCGACAGCCCCAAAACATCACTGCTCTAGAGGAGATCTGCATGGAGGAATGGGCCAAAATACCAGCAACAGTGTGTGAAAACCTTGTGAAGACTTACAGAAAACGTTTGACCTGTGTCATTGCCAACAAAGGGTATATAACAAAGTATTGAGAAACTTTTGTTATTGACCAAATATTTATTTTCCACCATAATTTGCAAATTAATTCATAAAAAATCCTACAATGTGATTTTCTTGATTTTTTTTTTCTCATTTTGTCTGTCATAGTTGACGTGTACCTATGATGAAAATTACAGGCCTCACTCATCTTTTTAAGTGGGAGAACTTGCACAATTGGTGGCTGACTAAATACTTTTTTTCCCCACTGTAAGAAAGAGATTGTCACTTCAGGGACTGTATAGTCGGTACAGTGAAGTATCATCATTCTCAAAAGCGCCACTGTAGCTATTCACATGCAAAGTTCCATCTTGGCTTGTTTGACAATGGAAGGGTATTATGGCTGAACAGCATTAAGACCCACAGGGGCAAGAGCCATGCGGGTAATGTACAATAACAATGACTGTGGTTCGCTGTTTAGATGTTCGCAGGTGTTCAATTCAATAATACAGACTGTATTGGAGCATTCAGGGGTCTACCACTTGAACACTCACCTTATTACCTGTAGTGCCTGTGGTTGTTATTAACTCTTAACTGACACTATGAGAACACGGCGTCACTGAAAGAACATTGACAGACATCTAATTTCCTTATGTATAGTGTCTATTTATTCTATACAGCCCTGTGTGTTTACACCTTCCTTGGGAAAAGGGCTCAGTCTACTCTAACTTACCGCCTCAGGACTTCACACACACACAGTTTCTATTTCAACCCTCAATGCTCCTTATTCTTCAACAAGCTCTGGCATGCTCGTGTGTCAGAGAGGGAGCACATCCGCTTGTTAAACCACACACGCACACAAAAACACACGTCGAGCCATTGTGTTTGCATTATAGATCTATGGCAGAGAACAGCGGCTCCGGATACCTGCAGGTAATCATTGGGAAATGTATTTGAAGCGATACAGCCGAGTGCCGATTGATTGTCTTCAGCCTGTCTGTCTGTCTGTCTGTCTGTCTGATTGATGCTCTCAGGAAATCAAAGCAGACAGTCTTTCTGTGAAGCAGAGCCTCAACAATAACAATACATAGCTACTTATCATTCTTAGGAAATGCAGCAGGCAAGAAGAACAGACAGATACTGAAGTTACCACCAGGGAGTCCAGGATGAGGGCATTTGCATTCACTCTACATACATATTCTGTCCCTATACTGAACCTCAACATCAGAGGAGGCTGGTGGGAGGAGCTATAGGAGGACGGGCTCATTGTTCCATATATTCCATTCCAGCCATTCCAGAGTCAAACACATCAAACATATGGAAACCACGTTTGACTCCGTTCCATTTATTCCATTCCAGCCATTACAATGAGCCCGTCCTCCTATAGCTCCTCCCACCAGCCTCCTCTGCTCGACATACATCTCTAGGTTTAACAACCCTACTCTAATTATGTGTCTATCGATACAACTCGCATTATACACAGGGTAACACTATATACTGTAAGTAACTGTCCATAGACTAAACAAACATTTAAAACGCATTAGGATCTGAATGTTGTTTATCCTGTCTGTGGATCTTTGATAAATGAGCGTTCCTCGACAGCCTTCTGCGACTTAATGTAAAATTAATGTGTTGTTTTTTCGTCTATTACCTTGGTGACACAGAATAGATGGGAGATAATTACATTCCCAGAAAAAGAGGGAAATAAATAAAGTTTTTTCTCTTTATTCAATTTGCATTGAATCGAGTTAATGTTATTTATTTCATCACATGGCCTCCCTCAGTAAGGAGAATACAGACTTGTTCAGAAAAAAAGACATCACACTTTTCCAGTGATCGTCTCAGAGCTGAAGATGGGGTGTCTCGAGGGGATTGTTGTGTTTCCCTTACCTTACATTTCCCTTTCTTCAGTATACCCTGAGTCTGTTTCCTCCAGGGTGGAACATTGTGGGGAATACAGACTGGTTACTAAAAATAACAAATATTTTTTTAGATTGTTTCTAAATGGTGATTTTTCAAGGGTTTGGTGTGAAAGTTTCCCTTACCTGAAATTCTTCAAAAATACTTTGAGTCAATTTACTTCTGAGATGGAATAAATCCGTGGTGGAACATTGAGGAGAACTTTATCCGGTTCTGCTGGAGTTCATTATTATCTATCAATTATTGTCTGATTGAAGTCTGGGAGCGCGGGTGATTGGGTGAATGAACTCACTGGCCAATCAACCCCTTTAATCAATCAAGTCTAGGGGGAGAACCAAGATTGAGAGACAAGACTGCTGGACTGAACTAGGCTCGGTTTCCCAAAAGCATTTTAAGGCTAAGTTCATCATTAGCTCAACGTTTCTAACGTTGAACTTAGCCTTAAGATGTTTTTGGGAAACCTGGCCCTAGACTGGAACACTGCTCCCGATCTACAGTATATGCTGTATGAAAGACAATTTGATGAAGATTAAACCACACAAAAATGAAACATGTGACTGGAGATGTTGGAAAGAGACTTGGGGTGAAGGAGTGCACAGCTCCATTCACACCACAGACAGGCAAAGAGTAGGAGGTGTGTGTGTGTGCATGTGTGTGGTGGTAGCAGTGAATGTGTGAGAATGCGTTAAGTCTGCCATCCTCTTGGTGTCTTGGCAGGCACAACACACCATGTGCAGCCAAGCCAGGACGTCTCTCTGTGCCTCCGTATCAGTGTCTCATTTAATACAGTCCAGATATATGTGATGTGTAAACCTGAGACATTCCCTGACAGAAGCCCTGGTCTCAGTCACTGGCTGACACCCATACATGATGTTTCCTGTCTCCACAACAGTAGGCCACTGGGGTGAATGTAGAGCACTTGTAGGCCAGGAAACGTGGGTGTTTTCTTTCTTTCTTTCTCTCTCTCTAAGAATGTAAGACCCGGCTCAGGGACCAACAGTCTGCCTCCAATCCCAATCCCTCTCCAATCCACTACTGCCAACGCTCATTATTCTCACTCAGCCAGTGGAGGATAGAGATCCACAATCCTCAGCTTTTCCTTGTTCTTTGAGCGTTTCCCAGCGTGTCTTCATTAACTGTTGAGCAAACTGATTCTACATCATTGTAGCCCTATACGGGTAATGGTGTTATTCCACAAGTATGGGAGTTTGTTCTCTCTTGAGAGAGGAGTCTATTTCTGTCATGTCATGTATGCTTCATTTGCAATGTACCAGTATTCACGTTCTCGTTTGAGGTGTCTACCGGAGAGAGGAGGTTCATTCTTGGAGGCAGACAGATATCGAGCACAGAATATCGAGTCCAGCTCCCCTCTATCTAGCTCTCTCTCTCTCACTTTTTAATTTCACAGCTCGTGTTGAGACCCTTTGATCAGAGCTGTCTTCTTCTTCGTTGGTTTGGCATCCTGCCGCTGAACAGCGTTTCCTTAATGGTCAGAGGCAGGACGCCAAACCAACGAAGAAGAAGACTACATGATTTATGATAACGACAGTGCCTCCAGGCCATGTACAATGACATGCATGATAATGGAAGCTTGACAGCTCTGATCAAAGGTTCTCAACACAAGATGTGAAATGAAAAAGGGAGTGAGAGAGAGAGAGAGAGATAGAGGGGAGCTGGACTCGATATTCTGTGCTCGATGTCTGTCTGCCTCCAAGAACGAACCTCCTCTCTCCGGTAGAAACCTCAAACGAGAACGTGAATACTGGTACATCCAGGCGGCTTCATAGCATAGGAGGTGTGTTTACATACTCATATTAGAAGAGCCACTGCACCTTGTAGAGTTTGCTAGGCTGGTCACTAGTACAGCTGACACAGTTGCTCTCAGCGACAGGATTCAAAGGCAGTGGTGGTTTCTCTGCCTAATTCAATGTAAATGAATGTCAATCTTTGAGTAACTTAATGTAAATGAGGCGCAAGTTTTGGGCAGGAGTGGCCAATTTGTGTTAAGAGGGTTAAGGGCAGTTTCTCTGCCTACCACAATGCCGCTGTTCTGTTCTGTGAAGCCCATTGTATTAGATCTAGTCCTAACACGTTATAACAGTCTGCCCTGCCTGTCTATGTCCTGTCTTTCTATCTATGCCCTGCTTGTCTATGTCTAGTCTTTCTATCTGGTGAACATAACTTAGAGAAAATAGATATCACATGTGGCGTTCGATTTTGGGTCCGGTTTTGTTCAGTTTATATATGTTACCCTTTGGCAGCGTTATCAGAAAGCACAACATTGATTTTCACTGCTATGCAGACGATACACAACTTTACATTTCTGTGTCATCAGAGGGTTTTAGCTCCATAGATAAATGATTAGACTGTATTAGTGATTGAAATACTTGGATGGCTCACAACTTCCTCCAGCTAAATCAAGACAAGACCGAGGTACTTATTATTGCAACCAAAGCACAGAGAGAGAATCTGGATAAAACACCAGGTAAACAACCTAGGTGTCATTTTAGATTCTGAACTCAATATCAAATGACACATTAGGAATGTGACCAAAATAGCTTTTTACCACCTGAGGAACATTGCCAATGTGCGGACGTTTCTATCTCAGGCTGGTACAGAGAGACTCATCCATGCTTTAATTACAAGCAGGCTTGACTACTGTAATGCTCTCCTGTCTGGTCTACTCAAGACAGCCATTGGTCAACTGCAAAACATACAGAATGCTGCAGCACAGGTACTGACCAAGACCAGACGGAGAGCACACATTATACCGGTTTTAAAGTCTCTGCACTGGCTGCATGTGAGTTTTAGAATTAATTTAAAGATTCTTCTGTTGGTTTTTAAATCACCCCAATACATGTCAGACATGCTTTTAAGTTATGTACCCAGTAGGTCCCTCAGGTCCTCTGGCACTGGCCTTTTAACTATCCCAAAGCCTAGGACCAAGAGGCATGGAGAGGCAGCCTTTAGTTACTATGCCCCCTGCCTCTGGAATAGCCTGCCAGAGAACCTGAGGGGGGCCAAAACTGTGGACATATTTAAAAAGAGATCTTAAAACACACCTTTTTAGCTCGGCTTTTCCATAGTGTGTTTTTTTTGTCTTTCGGTTTAAAATTGTTATTCTTTTGTTTTTTATCCTCTTATGTTTCTTGTGTAGTAAATATTTCAGTCCTTATTTTCATTGTTTATTTGTATTTTCCTGTGAAGCGCATTGTGTTGCATTCATGTCTGAAATGTGCTATATAAATTAAGCTTGATTTGGTTTGATTCGATATCTCTGCACTACTTGTCTATGTCCTGTCTTTCGATCTCTGCCCTGCCTGGCTATGTGCTGTCATTCTATCTCTGCCCTGCCTGGCTATGTGCTGTCATTCTATCTCTGCTTTGCCTGTCTATGTGTTGTCTTTCTATCTCTGCCCTACCTGTCTATGTCCTGTCTTTCTATCTCTGCCCTACCTGTCTATGTCCTGTCTTTCTATCTCTGCCCTGCCTGTCGATGTCCTGTCTTTCTATCTCTGCCCTGCCTGTCTATGTCCTGTCTTTCTATCTCTGCCCTGCCTGTCGATGTCCTGTCTTTCTATCTCTGCCCTGCCTGTCGATGTCCTGTCTTTCTATCTCTGCCCTACCTGTCTATGTCCTGTCTTTCTATCTCTACCCTACCTGTCTATGTCCTGTCTTTCTATCTCTCCCTTTGAAGTTCAGGAGCTTTTCTTTCAACACTCTTGATGTTCTCGTAATAGCCAAAACTCTCTCCATCTGCTTTCACAGAGGCCTATGGGCCCTGGTCAAAAGTAGTGCACTTTATAGTGAATATGATGCCATTTGGGATGCAAGCCAGGGATCTCAGCTCATAATAATGACTTGTTGATTAAGTCCCTGAGGTACAAAGTATGATATTAATATGCTAGCTTTCAACACTACAGTCGCGAATGAAAGCGCCCTAGTCTTTTTCATTAGGAGCCAATTACAAAATCCTGTCAGAAAATAGAACGGATCCCCTTATTCACCCAACACGCACACACACACACACTTATTCACCTCAAATTAATTAATTGAGACTGCTGAAGAGGTGAAATCCATACAGCCCTCGATAATGATCAGGAAAGCGAGACAAGAGTTTAAAAAATATATTCTCCATAAGAGAAATATGAACATCATAAATGCAGGAGAAATGTCTACAATAATTATAGTGTCATACCTCATATGTAATGGTGAGCCATTTGATTTCAGTTAGGAGAGGAAAACCTCAAAATCAATAGCTACCACACAGTCCAGTATCTATACTGAACAAAAATATAAACGCAACATACAACAATTTCAAAGATTTTGCTGAAGTTACAGTTCATTTAAGGAAATCAGTCAAATGAAATAAATTCATTAGGCCCTAACCTATGGATTTTACATGACTAGGCAGGGGCACAGCCATGGGTGGGTCTGAAAGGGCATAGGCCCACCCACTGGGGAGCCAAGTCCAGCCAATACGAATTAGTTTCCCCCCACAAAAGGGCTTTATTACAGACATAAATACTCCTCAGCACCCCCTCTTCCCCCCTCTGACAATCCCTCAGATGAAGAAGCCAGATGTTGAGGTCCTGGGCTGGTGTGGTTACACGTGGTCTGCGGTTGTGAGGCCGGTTGAAAGTACTGCCAAATTCTCTAAAACGACATTATGGTAGAGATATTAACATTCAATTATCTGGAAATAGCTCTGATGGACATTCCTGCAGTCAGCATGCCAATTGCACGCTCCCTCAAAACTTGAGACATCTGCGGCATTGTGTTGCATGACAAAACGGCACATTTTAGACTGGCCTTTTATTGTTCCCAGCACAAGGTGCACCTGTGTAATGATCATACTGTTTAATCAGCATCTTGATATGCCACACCTGTCAGGTGGATGGATTTTCTTGACAAAGGATAAAATGCTCACTAAGAGGGATGTAAACAAATTTGTGCACAAAATTTGAGAGAAATACACTTTTTGTGCATATGGAACATTTCTGGAATATTTTATTTCAGCTCATGAAACAATGGACCAACACTTCACATGTTGCATTTATATTTCTGTTCTGTATAGCAGTCAGACAGCCATTTTGCATGTAAGAAACTTCATTACCCTTTTGGACTGGGACTATAATGAAAAGGTGCTAACGAGGTGTCATGAAAAAGTCAAACTAATCTATTCTCTTGATAAACCTCTGCTTCTGACCTCTGACCTTTCCCATCAGCCCTGAGATAACACACCATTGGTCACAATGTATAGTTAATGCTGTGATGTTATTGCCTGATGACACACCCCTAATTTTATTCCGCTGCTGTATTGATTGCTACATACAGTGCCTTGCAAAAGTATTCATCCCCCTTGGCGTTTTTCCTATTTTGTTGCATTACAACCTGTAATTTAAATTGATTTTAATTTGGATTTCATGTGATGGACATACACAAAATAGTCCAAATTGGTGAAGTGAAATGAAAAAAATTACTTATTAAAAAAAATTATTATAAATAAAGAAATAACGGAAAAGTGGTGCGTGCATACAGTGGGGAGAACAAATATTTGATACACTGCCGATTTTGCAGGTTTTCCTACTTACAAAGCATGTAGAGGTCTGTAATTTTTATCATAGGTACACTTCAACTGTGAGAAACGGAATCTAAAACAAAAATCCAGAAAATCACATTGTATGATTTTTAAATAATTCATTAGCATTTTATTGCATGACATAAGTATTTGATCACCTACCAACCAGTAAGAATTCCGGCTCTCACAGACCTGTTAGTTTTTCTTTAAGAAGCCCTCCTGTTCTCCACTCATTACCTGTATTAACTGCACCTGTTTGAACTCGTTACCTGTATAAAAGACACCTGTCCACACACTCAATCAAACAGACTCCAACCTCTCCACAATGGCCAAGACCAGAGAGCTGTGTAAGGACATCAGGGATAAAATTGTAGACCTGCACAAGGCTGGGATGGGCTACAGGACAATAGGCAAGCAGCTTGGTGAGAAGGCAACAACTGTTGGCGCAATTATTAGAAAATGGAAGAAGTTCAAGATGACGGTCAATCATCCTTGGTCTGGGGCTCCATGCAAGATCTCACCTCGTGGGGCATCAATGATCATGAGGAAGGTGAGGGATAAGCCCAGAACTACACGGCAGGACCTGCTCAATGACCTGAAGAGAGCTGGGACCACAGTCTCAAAGAAAACCATTAGTAACACACTACGCCGTCATGGATTAAAATCCTGCAGCGCACGCAAGGTCCCCCTGCTCAAGCAAGCGCATGTCCCGTCTGAAGTTTGCCAATGACCATCTGGATGATCCAGAGGAGGAATGGGAGAAGGTCATGTGGTCTGATGAGACAAAAATAGAGCTTTTTGGTCTAAACTCCACTCGCCGTGTTTGGAGGAAGAAGAAGGATGAGTACAACCCCAAGAACACCATCCCAACCAAGAAGCATGGAGGTGGAAACATCATTCTTTGGGGATGCTTTTCTGCAAAGGGGACAGGACGATTGCACCATATTGAGGGGAGGATGAATGGGGCCATGTACCGCGAGATCTTGGCCAACAACCTCCTTCCCTCAGTAAGAGCATTGAAGATGGGTCGTGGCTGGGTCTTCCAGCATGACAACGACCCGAAACACACAGCCAGGGCAACTAAGGAGTGGCTCCGTAAGAAGCATCTCAAGGTCCTGGAGTGGCCTAGCCAGTCTCCAGACCTGAACCCAATAGAAAATCTTTGGAGGGAGCTGAAAGTCCGTATTGCCCAGCGACAGCCCCGAAACCTGAAGGATCTGGAGAAGGTCTGTATGGAGGAGTGGGCCAAAATCCCTGCTGCAGTGTGTGCAAACCTGGTCAAGACCTACAGGAAACGTATGATCTCTGTAATTGCAAACAAAGGTTTCTGTACCAAATATTAAGTTCTGCTTTTCTGATGTATCAAATACTTATGTCATGCAATAAAATGCAAATTAATTACTTAAAAATCATACAATGTGATTTTCTGGATTTTTGTTTTAGATTCTGTACCTATGATAAAAATTACAGACCTCTACATGCTTTGTAAGTAGGAAAACCTGCAAAATCGGCAGTGTATCAAATACTCTCCACTGTATGTATTCATCCCCTTTGCTATGAAGCCCCTAAATAAGATCTGGTGCAACCAATTACCTTCAGAAGTCACATAATTAGTTAAATAAAGTCCACCTGTGTGCAATCTAAGTGTCACATGATCTGTCACATGATCTCAGTGTATATATACACCTGTTCTGAAAGGCCCCAGAGTCTGCACCACCACTAAGCAAGGGGCACCACCAAGCAAGTGGCACCATGAAGACCAAGGAGCTCTCCAAACAGGTCAGGGACAAAATTGTGGAGAAGTACAGATCAGGGTTGGGTTATAAAAAAATATCAGAAACTTTGAACATCCCACGGAGCACCATTAAATCCATTATTTAAAAATGGAAAGAATATGGCACCACAACAAACCTGCCAAGAGAAGGCCACCCACCAAAACTCACGGACCAGGCAAGGAGGGCATTAATCAGAGAGGCAACAAAGAGACCAACGATAACCCTGAAGGAGCTGCAAAGTTCCACAGCGGAGATTGGAGTATCTGTCCATAGGACCACTTTAAGCCGTACACTTCACAGAGCTGGGCTTCACGGAAGAGTGGCCAGAAAAAAGCCATTGCTTAAAGAAAAAAAGAAGCAAACACGTTTGGTGTTCGCCAAAAGGCATGTGGGAGACTCCCCAAACATATGGAAGAAGGTACTCTGGTTAGATGAGACTAAAATTGAGCTTTTTGTCCATTAAGGAAAACACTATGTCTGGTGCAAACCCAACACCTCTCATAACCCTGAGAACACCATCCCCACAGTGAAGCATGGTGGTGGCAGCATCATGCTGTGGGGATGTTTTTCATCAGCAAGGACTGGGAAACTGGTCAGAATTGAAGGAATGATGGATGGTGCTAAATACAGGGAAATTCTTGAGGGAAACCTGTTTCAGTCTTCCAGAGATTTGAGACTGGGACAGAGGTTCACCTTCCAGCAGGACAATGACCCTAAGCATACTGCTAAAGCAACACTTGAGTGGTTTAAGGGGAAACATTTAAATGTCTTGGAATTGCCTAGACAAAGCCCAGACCTCAATCCAATTGAGAATCTGTGGTATGACTTAAAGATTGCTGTACACCAGTGGAACCCATCCAACTTGAAGGAGCTGGTGCAGTTTCGCCTTGAAGAATGGGCAAAAATCCCAGTGGCTAGATGTGCCAAGCTTATAAACACATACCCCAAGAGACTTGCAGCTGTAATTGCTGCAAAAGGTGGCTCTATAAAGTATTGACTTTTGGGGGGTGAATAGTTATGCACGCTCAAGTTCTGTTTTTTTTGTCTTATTTCTTGTTTGTTTCACAATAAAAAATATTTTGTATCTTCAAAGTGGTAGGCAAGTTGTGTAAATCCAATGATACAAACCCCTCAAAAATCAATTTTAATTCCAGGTTGTAATGCAACAAAATAGGAAAAATGCCAAGGGAGTGAATACTTTCACAAGCAACTTTACATTCAGTCGCAATCTTCCATCCTAGAAGTCGTTTGTGTGACTTCAAAATGAGGGGCGTTGCACAAAACAAATGAATCAGCGATTGGATCATCTCTAACTAATCAGGGTATCAAAGTTGATAACGTCATCATGTAGGCCGGCTCTGGTCCAACACATCGGATTCTGGGACCAATCAGAATGGTCAGAATGTGTTTGCATTCTAGAATTCATAGAGCAAATCCAGACTCATCGTGAAGAAAAAATGTCAGTTTAGCCAGAGCCATGTGGCTGGGTAGCCAGGCAAGTGATGTCACAACCTGCCATAAAAGTGAATTAAACCTTTAATAACTGTGTGACATCATAACTCATACTCTTGAAACCGTGGCTACACTCTTAGAAAAAACTGTGATATCTAGAACATAAAAGCTGTCCCCATTGGAGAACTCTTTGAAGAACCCTTTTTGGTTCCAGGTAAAAACCCTTTTTTTGTCTATGTAGAACCCTTTCCACAGAGGGTTCTACATGGAACCCAAAAGGGTTTTACCTGGAAGCAAAAAGGGTTCTACTTAGAACCAAAAAGGGTCTAAGAGTGTAAGATGGCAAGTGCCCCTGAGTAGTGGCCAAGTGGGCAAGTAAGGGTGTCATCCTAAATCAGACAGTAATATATAACTACAGTACTATACCAGCAGTGCGGTTGACCACAGTCATTGGTATTCTCTTATTAAATACAAGTTAGAGAAAAACTGTTTTCCCCAAGGGTGAGGTATGCTGATGAACCTATATTAACATAGATGTCTTGGGAATCACCTAGCGATACGTTACAGATGGTGGATATAATTAGTGTCCTTGTATTGGAGGCACTTCTCCCTGTAATTGCTGAATGGCCTCTCTCTCTCTCTCTCTCTATTGTAGGCCTCTTGTCATCCCTCTCTCTAACTCAGGCCTCTTTCTTTCGATCTTCCTTTCTGTGTACCTCAGGCCTCCTCTCTCTCTCTATTGTAAGCCTCTTGTCATCCCTCTCTCTAACTCAGGCCTCTTTCTTTCTCTCTTCCTTTCTGTGTACCTCAGGCCTTCTCTCTCTCTCTCTCTCTCTCTCTCTATCATCGTGAGCTGTGCTCCAGAAGGGTTTGTTCTGCCCTAGCTGTGCCTGCGGCGCTCACCTCTTCAGGAACTGTCAGTAGCACTGTTTCCCTGCCAAGGCATAGAGGGCAAAGACACACGCGCGCGTAGACACGAACGCATGCACATGCGTAAGGTCACACCCTCTTCTTACATTTTGAAGACAAGCATCGACCCGAGAGTAATATAGTGTACAGTACAAACCACACAAACACTTACCAGTGCAGTCACGCACTCACCTACTGAACACATACTGCAGTCTGTCCTCAGGTAGAGAATATTGAGTGAGTAATAGACATTTGAGGGAGGACAAATTAGATTACTCATTTCCTCTACAACACACACACACACACGCTGACCAGCTGGCAAGTGTCTTCACTGACATTTTCAACCTCTCCCTGACCCAGTCTGTAATAAATGAATTTCCCCCTGGTGGGAGAACAAAGTTGATCTGAATCTGAATCTATTGCACTCCACACTGCCCTTTCCCACTTGGACAAAAGAAACACCCATGTGAGAATGCTGTTCATTGACTACAACTCACCGTTCAACACCATAGTGCCCTCCAAGCGCATCACTAAGCTAAGGACCCTGGGACTAAACCCCTCCCTCTGCAACCGGATCCTAGACTTCCTGACGGGCCGCCCCCAGGTGGTGAGGGTAGGCAACAACACATCCACCACGCTGACCCTCAACACGGGGCCCCTCAGGGGTGCGTGCTTAGTCCCCTCCTGTCCTCCCTATTCCCCCACGACTGTGTGGACGCGCACGACTCCAACACCATAATTAAGTTTGCTGACGACACAAGGGTGGTAGGCCTAATCACAGACGACGATAAGACCGCCTATAGGGAGGACAACTGCTCCCTCAACGTCAGCAAGACAAAGGAGCTGATCATGGACTACAGGAAATGGAGGGTTAAGAGCGCCGCCATTCACATGGATGGGTCTGTAGAGAAGCGGGTCGAGAGCTTCAAGTTCCTTGGTGTCCACATCATTAAGGATCTATCATGGTCCAAACACACCAACACTGTCGTGAAGAGGGCACAACACCACCTCTTCCCCCTCAGGAGGATGAAAAGATTTGGCATGGGCCCTCAGATCCACCAAAGGTTCTACAGCTGCACCATTGAGAGCATCTTGACTGGCTGCATCACTGCTTGGTATGGCAACTGCTTGGCATCCGACTGCAAAGCGCTACAGAGGGCGGTGCCGACGGCCCAGAACATCACTGGGGCCGAGCTCCCTGCCATCCAGGACCTCTATACCAGGCGGTGTCAGAGAAAGGCCCTAAAAATTGTCAAAGACTACATCCACCCAAGCCATAGACTGTTATCTCTGCTACCACATGGCAAGCAGTACCGATGCACCAAGTCTGGAAACAACAGGACCCTGAACAGCTTCTACCCTCCAAGCCATAACACTGCTAAATAGTTAGTTAAATAGTTAACCAAATAGCTACCCGGACTATCTGCATTGACCCTTTTTGCACTAACTTTTTTGACTCAGTAAATAGTAGCAGTAGCGTATGCGATATATGTCACTTTATTCCTAGTTACATGTACATATCTACCTCAATTACCTCCTACCCCTGCACATGGACTCAATACTGGTATAGCCAAGTTATCGTTACTCATTGTTTATTTATTCCTCCTGTTATTATCTTTCTATTATTTATATTTTCTCTCTCTGTGTTGATGGGAAGGGCCCATAAGTAAGCATTTCACTGTTAGTCTACACCTGTTGTTTACACAGCATGTGACGAATAACATTTCATTTGATTTGAACTTACTCATCAAACACACAAGGTTCCCTCATGGGACAGGTGTTCCTCTATCCTCAGATGCTGTGACTATGCACATCAGTGTGTTTGTGTGTGTGCCCTCCCTGTGGCAGTATGTCCTCCTGGCATGTCCCCTGCCTCTCTCCGCCCACGCACGGTAGCGCTGTACAGATGGGCTCTGGCGTAGTGTGAGTGTGCATGCTCATTTTAAGTCCCCCACACTGAGAGAAAACACACACACACCTCGGCTTGCTGTTCTCACCTCCAAGTTCTCAACTCCGAAGGTCAGTCAAACTAAACCAGGTGGGTGGACTTAACAGTCCAACAGCTACTCAAATTAATCAGTAAACATATTGCTGTGTCTGTGGACCAAATCATTGGAGATTGACTAGAGGATATCTTGAGAGCAGCTTAGTGTGACTGTAAAATGTGTTCATGTATCTCAGCCCTAGAGATGTTATAGATGGGATTATTGGAAAGCAGGTCACCATAACCGTGTGTGTGTGTGGGGGGGGTTATACCCTAGTAGCCTAGCTTCCATCTTGCCATCCTAGCTCCAAATGTTACTGCATTTGAGGGCTTTTTGAAAATGGCAAATTGCACAGACGAAATGAGAACTACCATTCTTCCCCCTCCATATGTTTGCCAACCATTGTGCCCAGTTCTAGATATGCCAGAAGGGCAAGGTCGTCTCTTGTGCGCCAATCAATCATGAATCCCAACAGATCAAAGAGGCTATAAACCAAGCTGGAGACCGACGGTTACTCTCCTGAGATTAGTGATGCTTGGCATGCCGCTGGGTATACTATTAGCCATGCCTGCCACGCCATACAAGTGAAGGGAAGGGAAGCGCGCGACTGTGAATATGAATGTGTTGGAGCCTTCACATGCAATTGTTCTCAAAATCTGGGCCCTATTCTTTAGGCACCAAACGGAAGAAAACGGACTGAAACAGGGAGGGACAACCTGAAGTAGTCCAATAAGAAACATTCGGTTTGGTCTTCTGTTGCGAAGCATTTCGCTACCGTGTGCCCTAATGAATACGACCCGCCTTGTGACTCCTCTCATTGTGCGGTGCTCTATCAGATGTGATGTGACCCTCAATCTTGTCTTTCCTGAACCCAGGAAGTCAGAAACTCATTCTAAAGGCCAATTAGAGCAATGACAAACCTACCTAGCGTCACAATAGGGTTTTCAATATCTTGTTAGAGTGCAAACTTTGCCAGGACAAAACGAGAGGAAGGTCAGGACAGTCAAACAAACACACACCTCTGGTTTCACAGTCACAAGGGAGTGTTTGGTGCCGATTACCCTCACGTCAGCCTCAGTGTGTGTGTTGTGTTCATTCAAAACTAGTCTCCATAGGGCCACCCTAGGTGACAAGATGAACGACTAGCACATCAGCTCCCAAAGGAATCCGGGCCATAAGGTTCTCTTCTATTTATTCCTGTCTAAATGGCTCTCAGTGGAACTACATCATGTTCACTTCATGGAGCTCCGCTAGTTAGCATTAGCATTTTCCCCACTAAGGAAAGATACCCAACCCCCATTGGGGTCTCCCCTGACTGTGTATAATAAGTATAGCGGAGCCCCTTAGGTGGAGGCTAGGTACTGATCTGTGTAGCGTAGCGTTAGCCTAGCCTAGCGCTGGCCAGCTGGCTTTGAGCATCTCCTGGCACTAGTACACTAGTGTGAGAACCATCACTGCAGGGCAGGATTACTGAACAAAGGGATGAGAGGGAGGATAGGGAGGAGAGAGGGAGGACAGAAGGCGGAGAGAGGGAGGAGAGGGCGGAGAGAGGGAGGATAGGGAGGAGAGAGGGCGGAGAGAGGGAGGATAGGGAGGAGAGAGAAGGAGAGGGAGGAGAGAGGGAGGAGAGGGAGGTGAGAGGGAGGTGAGAGGGTGGATAGAGGAAGGATAGGGAGGAGAGAGGGAGGATAGGGAAAAGAGAGGGAGGAGAGAGGAAGGATAGGGAGGAGAGAGGAAGGATAGGGAGGAGAGAGGGAGAAGAGAGGGAGGATAGGGAGGAGAGAGGAAGGATAGGGAGGAGAGGGGGAGGATAGGGAAAAGAGAGGGAGGCGAGAGGAAGGATAGGGAGGAGAGAGGAAGGATAGGGAGGAGAGAGGGAGGAGAGGGAGGTGAGAGGGAGGATAGAGGAAGGATAGGGAGGAGAGAGGGAGGATAGGGAGGAGAGAGGGAGGATAGGGAAAAGAGAGGGAGGAGAGAGGAAGGATAGGGAGGAGAGAGGAAGGAGAGAGGGAGAAGAGAGGGAGGATAGGGAGGAGAGAGGAAGGATAGGGAGGAGAGAGGAAGGATAGGGAGGAGAGGGGGAGGATAGGGAAAAGAGAGGGAGGAGAGAGGAAGGATAGGGAGGAGAGAGGAAGGAGAGGGAGGAGAGGGAGGAGAGAGGGAGGAGAGAGGAAGGATAGGGAGGAGAGAGGGAGGAGAGGGAGGAGAGAGGGAGGATAGAGGAAGGATAGGGAGGAGAGAGGGAGGATAGGGAGGAGAGAGGAAGGATAGGGAGGAGAGAGGGAGGAGAGGGAGGAGAGAGGGAGGAGAGAGGGAGGAAGGATAGGGAGGAGAGAGGGAGGATAGGGAGGAGAGAGGGAGGAGAGAGGGAGGAGAGGGAGGATAGAGGAAGGATAGGGAGGAGAGAGGAAGGATAGGGAGGAGAGAGGGAGGATAGGGAGGAGAGAGGGAGGAGAGAGGAAGGATAGGGAGGAGAGAGGAAGGAGAGAGGGAGAAGAGAGGGAGGATAGGGAGGAGAGAGGAAGGATAGGGAGGAGAGGGGGAGGATAGGGAAAAGAGAGGGAGGAGAGGGGGAGGATAGGGAAAAGAGAGGGAGGAGAGAGGAAGGATAGGGAGGAGAGAGGAAGGATAGGGAGGAGAGAGGGAGGAGAGAGGGAGGAGAGAGGGAGGATAGGGAGGAGAGAGGGAGGATAGAGAGGAAAGAGGGAGGATAGGGAGGAGAGAGGAAGGATAGGGAGGAGAGAGGAAGGATAGGGAGGAGAGAGGGAGGATAGGGAAAAGAGAGGGAGGATAGGGAAAAGAGAGGGAGGAGAGAGGAAGGATAGGGAGGAGAGAGGGAGGATAGGGAGGAGAGAGGAAGGATAGGGAGGAGGGAGGAGAGAGGGAGGATAGGGAGGAGAGAGGGAGGATAGGGAGGCGAGAGGAAGGATAGGGAGGAGAGAGGGAGGAGAGAGGGAGAAGAGGGAGGAGAGAGGGAGGATAGGGAGGCGAGAGGAAGGATAGGGAGGAGAGAGGGAGGATAGGGAAAAGAGAGGGAGGATAGGGAAAAGAGAGGGAGGAGAGAGGAAGGATAGGGAGGAGAGAGGGAGGATAGGGAGGAGAGAGGAAGGATAGGGAGGAGGGAGGAGAGAGGGAGGATAGGGAGGAGAGAGGGAGGATAGGGAGGCGAGAGGAAGGATAGGGAGGAGAGAGGGAGGAGAGAGGGAGAAGAGGGAGGAGAGAGGGAGGAGAGAGGAAGGATAGGGAGGAAAGAGGGAGGATAGGGAGGAGAGAGGGAGGATAGGGAGGAGAGAGGAAGGATAGTGAGGAGAGAGGGAGGATAGGGAGGAGAGAGGGAGGATAGGGAGGAGAGAGGAAGGATAGGGAGGAGAGAGAGAGAGGGAGGATAGGGAGGAGAGAGGGAGGAGAGAGGAAGGATAGGCAGGAGAGAGGGAGGATAGGGAGGAGAGAGGAAATATAAGGAGGAGAGAGGAAGGATAGGGAGGAGACGGATCCCCCTTCATCCAAACTCCTTTACGTTAAACCCTTCATCTTTTTCCCACTCCTCCACCCTACAAACACAGATCCCCCCATCAAAACCCATCTATATCACTGTAAAACAGTTGCACCCTTCCCCCTAACTTCCCACCAAACCTTTCCAGCCCCATCGCTCTCTTATTTTATCACCCCTAGCTAGGGATGCGTCCCAAATGCACCCAATTCCCTGCAGAGACCTATGGGCCCTGGTCAAAATTAGTACACTGTAAAGGGAATAGGGTGCCATTGGGATGCAGATTGGTCTCTCCTGCTTATTTTACCACCCTTGGCTAGCACGCCAGGCTAGGTTTTGTGTGAGTCAATGGAAATAGGATACATCCATCAATGGGCACTGGCTGCAATGCATATTTGCAGAGTGAATTACAAGGCAGAGAAATTAATCATGCCTGAAGGTAGGAGAAAGGAGGGGGAGGGGTATAAAGTAGATTAATAGCTAATAACTTGAAGGAATAGAGCCGATTCATCACGTCCCAAAATGAAGTGCATTAAAAGAGTGGCTGTGGATCTACATCAGTGTCTTGTAATGAGGCTACCGTGTCTTTGCTATCCACTCAGAAACCTGTGGGCCGCTACTTCCATTGGTTGAAATGTACCTGCAGGGAGCATTTTTCAGAATTACTTTTCCTTGCTTATTATTACCTTTATATATATTCTGTCATTAAAATTAGTGTAGAATGTTTGAAACTTGTTCCAGTGCGGTTTCCGGTCTTATAACTAGAAATTGTTGTCTCGTCTTTATAGATTTGAAACTTTTAAGCATCCAAACATTACAAGAACCTTTACCGATTCCTAACAGGAAATATCACTAAATCTCACAAAATTGTACTCGGGCATATAAGAGTGCATCTATTTTTCCCCCTAAACCCAAATCATTCCATTCTTTTTTTTAAATCACAACTACAACCACAGCGTGTTTGCATCACAATGACTGCAGTCTCAGATGGAATAGGCATGAAGGGATAAACTTGTCAACAAGAGGGGATACTTTACCTGTCTTCATGCCTTTTTATATTCAGAGAGAGCCTTTTATACTGCAGCCTGAACAAGGAAAGGAGCTATCACTAGGCAACAGGCAGATAAGAAACCACAACCTTAAACTGGAAGTTGTCTGAATATACAAAACACTATGGATTTCAACAGTGCAGGCACATACAGTGCATTCGGAAAGTATTCATACCCCTTGACTTTTTCCACATTTTGTTACGTTACAGCCTTATTGTTAAATGGATTACATTTATTACCCCCCCTCATCAATCTACACACAATACTCCATAATGACAAAGCAAAAACAGGTTTTGGGAAATTTTTGCACATTTATTAAAAATACAAAACTGAAATATCACATTTACATAAGTATTCAGACCCTTTACTCAGTACTTTGTTGAAGCACCTTTGGCAGCGATTACAGCCTCAAGTCTTCTTGGGTATGACGCTACAAGCTTGGCACACCTGTATTTGGGGAGTTTCTCGTTGCACAGCCATTTTCAGGTCTCTCAAGAGATGTTCGATCGGGTTCAAGTCCGGGCTCTGGCTGGGCTACTCAAGGCCATTAAGACTTGTCCCCAAGCCACTCCTGCGTTGTCTTGGCTGTATGCTTAGGGTCGTTGTCCTGTTAGAAGGTGAACCTTCGCCCCAGTCTGAGGTCCTGAGTGCTCTGGAGCAGGTTTTCCTCAAGGATATCTCTGTACTTTGCTCCGTTCATCTTTCCCTCGATCCTGATTAGTCTCCCAGTCCCTGCGGCTGAAAAACATCCCCACAGTGAACAGTGAAGAGGTGACTCCGGGATGCTGACCTTCTAGGCAGAGTTGCAAAGAAAAAGCCATATCTTAGACTGCCCATCTTAATCTTTTATTTTTATTTGCCAGTCTGAGATATGGCTTTTTCTTTGCAACTGCCTAGAAGGTCAGCATCCCGGAGTCGCCTCTTCACTGTTGACGTTGAGACTGGTGTTTTGCGGGTACTATTTAATGAAGCTGCCAGTTGAGGACCTGTGAGGCGTCTGATTCTCAACTAGCTCAGTTGTGCACCGGGGCCTCCCACTCCTCTTTCTATTCTGGTTAGAGCCAGTTTGCGCTGTTCTGTGAAGGGAGTAGTACACAGCGTTGTACGAGATCTTCAGTTTCTTGGCAATTTCTCGCATGGAATAGCCTTCATTTCTCAGAACAAGAATAGACTGACGGGTTTCAGAAGAAAGTTATTTGTAATCGAACCTACAATTGCTGATGCTCCAGATACTCAACTAGTCTCAAGAAGGCCAGTTTTATTGCTTCTTTAATCAGCACAACAGTTTTCAGCTGTGCTAACATAATTGCAAAAGGGTTTTCTAATGATCAATTAGCCTTTTAAAATGATCAACTTTGATTAGCAAACACAACGTGCCATTGGAACACAGGACTGATGGTTGCTGATAATGGGCCTCTGTACGCCTATGTAGATATTTCATTAAAAATCAGCCGTTTCCAGCTACAATAGCCGTCTACACTGTATTTCTGATCAATTTGATGTTATTTTAACGGACAAAAAACATTGTTTTTCTTTCGAAAACAAGGACATTTCTAAGTGACCCCAAACTTTTGAACGGTAGTGTAAATACTATGGAAACGAGACTTCCAACACCACAAGGAACACTGGCGTGTAGAAGAACCAAGCACCAGCACACTACTTAACTGTGACTCCAGTACCGGGAACCTCATTTGTTCACCATGCTAGTAATCTTAAACTTAATCTCTTACATGTTATCGTGGTTACCGCTTTAACTTGCGATGCGAAAGTGTGTGTGCTGAAACGTGCGCTGAAGACAAAGTATTTGAAAGTATTCCCCTCAGTAACGTAACAAACCGAAGAGGCTTTATTGAACACATAACACAGTGACAAACAGACAACTGAAATGCTTGAAATGAAAATTGAAAAAACCCACATTTTATTGCACTTAAGTTATAAGAAAATAAAAATTCTAAGTTGAATCAAACAAATACACAATCCCTTTAAGGTTTTTTTTCTCTGTCTTTTCTTTTTGCCAGGCAGTTACATGAATGAACTGAAAAAATAAAAACACCTGCGGTATCTGATTTCTCAAACCAGATCATAAATTAAAACAGATGAAAAATAAATGAGAGAGGAGAAAGAACAAGATTGTTTTCTTTTTTAATATACAGTGTTATACCACTTTCACAGTTCTGCTTGAGTTGTGTGTGACTCCTTTCTTGGGAGATTGAGTTTAACTAATCGTTTTGGCTATAATGTTCTGTTCTGTTCACTTGAAGCCAGGTTGCCTGTAGGTACGTTTTCCATTCACAAACCATTAGACTGCTAACTGCTAAGAGAACTAGCTAGCTAGCTCTGAACAGTTTGACTGTAACAAGTAACATGCCATTCATAACACTAAGACTCTCCTGCCTTCTACTGTATTTGTTGTCAGTTTGCTTTTGTGTCAGTTGGTGCCCGGTCATCAATGTTGCTTCAAACATTTGAATGGAAACAACAATCACATATGGATAATGGACAGTTCTTTCTTTCATACTCATAAAAAAAAAAAAAAAAAAAAACATTTGCTATTTTATTTTTTTCTTTGCCAGTCCACACAGCATCTAGACAGTTCCCCACAGAACAGGCTGAAAGAGCTTTGTCCCAAGGAATGTGTTAACAATTTGCCCAAAAACATACACACGCGCACACACACTTATCACACACACACACAACACACGTACGTTACATCCCATCATTTCCTCTACGCAGGCAAACCCTTCTTTGTCCAACACACTCTCCTCTCAGCCTCGTTGAGGCATGTTTGGCTCAAGTTTCAGTGGCAAAAACAAAACCTTGGTTGTTATTCATTGTCATGTTTCTCTCTCTCTTTTGTGTGTCGTCTCTGTTTAAAACATTAGAAGAGTCAATTTTGGAATTTAGTCTGGGACTAAAACGTCACAGCAAGTAAAAGTTCCATCTTTATTTCCTTTTTATCTAGCAGCATAAATACAGTTTACCCACTGGGAAAACAGTACTGGGAGGGAGGGGGGACACTATTCCACACGAAGAGCTCCGAGAAGAGAACCCCAACCTTTCCCCCCCACGTAAGAACCAGCATTGAAGAACCAACCCAGCCAGACGCGTTGAAAAACAAAGGACAGCATAATGTCTAAATCTGGAGACTTAACATCTCCAGACTTCAGCTATAAAGAAAAGAAAAATGTAAAGAACAACCCAAACAGAAAATAAAACGTGGTGAGATAACGAAAGAAAAGGAGTGAGTGGAACAGGTTAATACTGGGACTTGTTGCCAATAGGCAACCAAAACAAACAACGAAAATAATTTTATTTGAACTGATTGAACGAACATAGCTACAAAAGGAACGCAAATTCACAGTTGTATGTGTGCTCCTACGTGTTTTGTGAAGAAATCAAACCCTGGAACTAAAAGACTGAAGAACAATAAGAATGGAACAAACAGAACAGGATATAGGGCCTGATGTTATAGGCTCATACCTGGTTTGGGGACCAATCAGATTCTTGGCATGGGGTTTCTCTCATTCTCTCCCTGACGACAAGAACCTCCTTTCTTAGCTAATATTGTGTGCCTGTGTGTTCTCATAAAAACTTTATTCCAATTCACTTAATTTGCCTTGTGTAACTGTATACAGTGTTGTTTTTCTATTAAATAGTCGGTTCGCACTTTATGTGGGGGATAAAAAATAATATATCTTTATACATCTGAACAAATGCTTGTGTCAGGCTTGAGTGAACAAGTCTCTGTTTGTTGTGAAGGAGCTGCCCCTATAGCCACAGAGTTATTTCTTCAAGAGTTCCTGTTTTTCTTCTCTTCCTCCTTTAGTGGACGAGTCAGTTCCTCCCCCTCTTCTTCCTCTTCCTCCCGGCCTACTGCAGAGGTGCCGGCGAGCCACACCCCTGTTCCAAGCCACACCCATTTTCACCCCACCCCTTCTGATTCTGACTCCACCCCCTTAAGGTGGGAGGGGTAATAAGTATGGATGCTGGGGCTGGCCGGTGGGGTGGGCGACTGTGGCTTTGTCAGAAACGGCCACCGACGTGGGGAGGGGACAGGTATGGAGGGGGAGGGGCGGTGGTAGTGGTGGTGTTGAGGGTAGGGTGGGGCGGGGGGTGTTTCCGAGCGTGGGAGTGAAGAGTTTTAGGGCACTTTCACCCTCGATGATGACCCATCTCCTCCTCGTCCCCCTTTACCCCATCTCCCTCCTCCCCTCTCCTCACTTTCCCCTCTCTCGACCATTTCCCCTCCTCTCCTCTCACTTCATGTCCACGTCAAAGTCTAGCACCAGTAGTTTTGTCTCTTCGGTGCCGTTGCGGCTTCCCACGGCACACACCAGCTTGGTGTTGGAGGCCCGGATACGCCACACCACCCCACCGCTGCCGCCGCTCTCCAGGGTCACCAGGTTACGAATGAACTCGCCCGTCTTCAGGTCCCACAGCTTCACCGTGCCGTCGTCCGAGCTGGTGATGACAAAGTTCTTGTTGAACTGCAGGCACGTCACGGCGCTCTGGTGCTTGTGGGGACCTGGTGGTAGAGAGGGGGAGAGAGAAAGAGGAGGAGAAGAGTGAGTGAATGTGTGAAAGAGATAAATAGCTCGTTTCCATTTTCACTGTAGTGTCCCTTTAAATGGATACTTCGGGATTTGGGCAATATCTACTTCCCCAGAGAGATGAACTCATGGATACCATGTTTATCTCTCTGAAGGAAGTCGCTAACTAGCTTTAGCGCGATTAATGGAAGCCTATGGGTATCAGCTAGCATGCTAGCAGATACCCATAGACTTCCATCAATTGTGCTAACGCTAGTTAGCACTGGGTCGCGAAACTACCTCTAACTTCCTTCATATTGAACACAGACATAAAAATGGTATCCACGAGTTCATCCGACTCTGGGGAAGTAGATAAAGGGCCTCGTTGCCAAAATCCCGTAATATCCCTTTAAGAATGTAGAGAGAGGCAGAAAGATGGATTCAACGAGTGAGGGGAAAAAAGGAAAACAATCAAGAGAAAAGGCTTGATCGAAAGAATCTGACACGGTTGTGAGATCATTGGTTGAAGACCTCCACAGCCCACCGTCTGTGACGTGAACTGTTGCCATACAGTAACGTAAAGACACACAGCCAAAACCTGGCTCTGAAACTGGGCAGAAAACTAGCCATAATAGAGATGGTAAAACACTATACTGCTTATTTCTGGAGTGTGTTAAGGCAGGGGAATAAGACACCCTGCCTTGGCCTGGCCTCGTCTGCCATGGAAAAGCCTGGGGTAGTAGAGGAGAGAAGCCCAGGGCTTAGAGCTGTCACCATCTACAGCTGCTGATTGGCTCTGCTGCTGACTGGCACTGTAGCGGTGTGTGTGTGTGTGGTGAGTGTGGCAGCTGGCAGCAACACCCATTCGGTGTGCAGATTGTGGTGTCTGCGGCTGTTGCCTCCTCTTTTGACGAGATGCTCCTGTATGTGTGTTTGTCTGTGGGAATGACTAATATTCCCTAAGGATATGGAGATAAAACCCCACATTGGATCTATTTACACTATTAAAACAAACACAGAATCACAGTTTCAAAGATGTGACTGGCAACATTAAATACCTTCTAGCAGTTATTCCACAAAACTCTAACTAGTGAATACTAATTAGGATGAAATGTCAAATATGATAACTACACAATACAATGAAATGTGCTCATTATCAATTCAAAATGATTCATTGTATGAAGTACACTAGGAATTGTGTTCATTAGCCTACCAATGGAAAATAATTTACAACTAACAACAAATATCTCATCTGAACAGCGCCCCAGTGCCAGCCAGCAGTGTAAACCCCTATCCTCTCCCTTCGTCTGTCTCTAGCGGGTTCAAAGGGCTGGGCATTTTGCACTGTGCCTTTCTCACAAAGATTTGACAATGTACCCAGCCAAACCCCCACATCTCTCTCTCTCTCTCCCCCACCCATATCATTTCCACAACAAAGCAGCTGGCTACATCGTTACCTATCCTCTCAGTTTAAGTACCTCATCTGTGGCTGCCTGTGAGTTGCCTGTTGTTAGGCTATTGTCTTATCTAAATGCCCTAATGAATGAATGGCAGAAATTGCGCATTGACCCAATTACATGACCTACATAATCCCTGCACCCCCACCATGCCCCCTTTGCAGAGTGTCACGCCCCCTTGTCATGTCCCTCACAGGCCAGGCTCCCCAACAAGACAGGACCCCATCCCCCTTTCATCATCCCCCTCCCCCCTCCTCCTCCTCCTCTCTCATCCATATGCAGTGTATCACCCCCATCCACCCTTCTATCCTTTCATCATCCCTCCTCTCACATCCTCCCCTCTTCTCTCTCATCCTAAAACAGGGCCATATCTATTCCCTTTGTTCCAAGGGGAGGGGGCACGTGTGAGTTGTAGTTCCATGGGAATAGTTGGGTTTGTAGTTCACTAATAAGGCCATTTGGGGAGAAACAGTGCAGATGCTCAGTAAGGAATTCTCCATTTCTCCCCATTCAAGGTAACAGTACTTAGTGGTAATGGCTGAGAGGGAACTGTTACACAAACATCCAGAGCCAGGGAAATGATCCCTATCTAGAGTGGCTGGCTGGCCCACAATGTGTTGGCTCAGTTTGGCCATGCACAGCCAAGCACATCATTGAGTGAATATCTCTGAGCAACAGCCTTTCACTGGGGTCCAAAATTGGCCAATTCCAGACATTTTCCTTACAGATAAAAGGAGGTAGCAGAGTTGTCTGTGGTAGATGGTGGTGGTTGAAGGGAGTTTCTCGCCATACTACGTAAAGCTGTTTTGAGAGTCAAGAAAGTGCAATCAGACATGGTTGTTTTACAAGCCACCGAACAAAAGAAAATGGGCTGAAACAGGGAGGGACTACCTGAACTTGTCCAATGAGCAACATCTGTTTTCGCTTTCCGTTGCAAAGCGTTTTACTTCAGTGTTCCTTAATGAATACAACCCTGTTCCAACGACCCAGCGACAGACTTGCCTTGCAACGTCTGCAGGCACTATGTGTGCCTGTCTGTGGGAAGGACTAAGACTCACCTTGCAACGTCTGCAGGCACTGTCCCGTCTTGATGTCCCAGATCTTGACGGTGGAGTCGGCATTGCCCGAGACCAGGATGTTGTCTTTGAGCTCCATGCCACTGGTGAGGGACTGATGACCTGTCAGAGTGTGGATGCAGTTACCCGTCTCCACATCCCACACCCGGATAGACGTGTCCAGGCTACCACTCACCACGTGGATCCCATCAAACTGGAGGGGTGGAAGGACGATCCAGTCATGTTACGACAAATTCAGTTTGACACCATAGGATTCCAGTCATTTCTATTCTAGTATGGTTTGGAATCAAATCAATCAAATGCACTCATAAAGCCCTTTTTACATCAGCAGTTATCAGAGAGGCTTTGGAGTACCCTGGGATAGAGCCCAAAGAGCAAACCGAACGACGGAGGAAAAAGGAGGATCCAGTTATATATTACAATAACATTTAGTATAAAATAATGAATCTACATAGGAATTCAGATCGGATGAATCCATTGAATCCAATTGAAACAGAGTCAAATAAGGCTTTTCTAGATAATATTCTATTAGATATAATGAAATCAGTTCATTAGTATTCATATAATATCACACGAATTCATTAGATCTAATAAATTGTATTGATTTGTACAGCTTTTTCAAAGTCAGCGTCACATATAGTGGATAGAGGGGAGGGCATCTTTCCATCTGAACAGTAAACCGTTCTCTATCTCTCTCTCTCTCGCTGTGGATAGGTCCCAAATGGTACCCTATTCCCTATCTAGATGAACTACTTTTGACCCTGGTCCAAAGCAGTGCACTACAAAGGGACTAGGGTGCCATTTGGGATGCAACCTCTCTCTCTGAAGGTGATGGCTGTGGCTCTAAACTGCTCTGTCATCACAGAGAGATGTCCTCTGTAGCTCAATTGGTAGAGCATGGCGCTTGTAACGCCAGGGTAGTGGGTTCGATCCCCGGGACCACCCATACTAAAATGGCATATTATTTATTTATTATTAGAGAGCGACGTGAAGGGAGGGGACATCTTCGAGGACACGAGGCAGAGGAATCCATTAACCTTTTAACACTACTACTGTTGTGTGTGTGTATGACCCTGACTCACACCAATTGTCTGTTTATATAACGTTACTGCAACGTAGAAAGAAAAGGAGTTGAGAAAAACTCATCGTTCTGCTGCTCTGCTGCCTTGGATACAACACACAGAGGGACTATTTTGTTGTGGCTCTTTTCCAGACAGTTTGGTTCACATGGCAACCACCTTATCATATTGTGGAATGGCGGTTCAACGCACCAACTGCCAACACTGTTTTAAAAGGGCTTTCGGTTCTCTAAGTCCTCCGAGGTCTATCTTTCTTGTTTTATGGAAGCGTTAGACTCTGTATGAACCAGATGAGACCCTGCTGTACACTGTTATTATCATTTACACCTAACTGTACAGTGGATATATAAAGGGATTTGATTTGAGGCGTGTTAAATTGATTCGTTTTGTGTTTTATTCCTAGAGGGCTTCCAAATAGCAGGACATAAAAGGAATGTAAAAATAGTTGGGGCGGGGTGCTCTTTGATGAGAACATTTTACATTTACATTTTAGTCATTTAGCAGACGCTCTTATCCAGAGCGACTTACAGTTAGTGAATACATATTTTTTTATACTGGCCCCCCGTGGGAATCGAACCCACAACCCTGGCGTTGCAAACGCCATGCTCTATCAACGGAGCTACATCCCTGCCGGCCATTCCCTCCCCTACCCTGGACGACGCTGGGCCAATTGTGCGCCGCCCATGAGTCTCCCGGTCGCGGCCGGCTGCGACAGAACCTGGATTCGAACCAGGATCTAGTGGCACAGTTAGCACTGCGATGCAGTGCCTTAGACCACTGCGCCACTCAGGAGTACGGGGTTGATTTTGCACAATTCAAATAAACAGTTTAAATACGTGGTTTAAAGCCCAATAGAACTATGAAGTCACTATACAAATCTTTAGATGTTAATGCAATTATAGACTCTGTGGTGTGTAGGAGTGTTAGTGAGAGTGTATAAATATGACTGTGTGGGTATGAGACAGCCCGTGTGCATAGACCCCTACCTGTAGTGAGTAGACTCTGTTGGTGTGGCCCTGCAGCGTGTGGAGGCAGGTCTCAGTCTCGGGGTCCCAGACCTTGACCATGAAGTCGTAGGCCCCGCTGACCACCCTGCGGCCGTCGTACTGGACGCAGCGAACCGCCGCCACGTGGCCCATGAGGACGTGTAAACACTGGCCCGTCTCGATGTCCCACACACGCAGCGTGGCGTCACGAGAACCACTCACCACCCTGGGAGAGGAAAGATGAGACGGATTGAAGAGACATTAACATTGAAACACTAGTCTATTCTCACAGGACTTTATCAAATCTAAAGCTAGCTAGCTGGCTGGCTCAATGTCTGTCCACTATAGCTTCAGTTATAGGTGGACAAGAGAATACAGACTGAGTGTTAACGGCTCAAATCTATTGGTGAGATTGGATTCATATAGGTCTTGAACAAAACATCAAGGCAATTGCTTTTCGATTGACAATGTTTACGACCCAGTTGGTGTGACAGCTTTGATGGGAATCTTGACAAACGTAAATGGTGTTTTTGCCAAGGGCCTTGAAGACACGTATCCCTCATGTTACTGATCTCGCAAAAATAGTAAATTCAATAGGTTGACCTCTAGCCCTCATTCCCATAACGACAGTTGATGAAAGCAGAACAGCAAAGACACAAAGAACACCTTTGAGTGTCGCCATAGTCATGTTCGTACATAACCTGCAAACCCTCCGGCACGGAGAGAGGCGGAAAAACTGGTTCATAAAGCATTGGAATGCGTACTCCATAAGTTACAAAATGGCTTCCGGCAATCAGTACTGACAAAGATGGAAATCACCGTTCTTCCACTGTCAAGCCCTGTAGCCGCCAGAGGCCCTTCACTTCCGCTGAGTGAGTAATCAAATGTTACACAAAACGTCATCGGCCTCGAAGCAGAAAGAGCACTAGAGAGGAGTGACAGGCGGCTCACTTAGACGGCCACTTTGATTCTATTCAGTCACTATGAGACCTTAAGTACACTTCATGAGACACATTTTCATGTTGTGGTGTTCCACCGATGTGTTTTTTACTGCCTGGGTACAGTATGGTTGTCTCGATAATACATGGGCTTTTGTTACCAGGAATAGAATACAGTATGTTTCTCAACTTGAATAGGATAACTACTGGTCCATTTGAAAGATAAGAACCTGTTTGGTAAACAGTCACTAAGTACATACCTTTTCTCGTGCAGGTGCATACAGCGCACCGTTGAGGTATGCCCGTACAGGGTGTGGATACATTCTCCCGTCTCTGCGTTCCAGACCTTGAGCGTCCGGTCGGTGGAGCCGCTGATGATGATGTTGTCCCTCATCTGGGACGACCACACGCCCCCCGTGTGGCCCACCAACGTCCTCAGACACTGCAGAGAGACAAGAGAGAGAAGATACCTCAGTCTAGATACTTCACAATGACAAACAGAAAACACAGCTCATTCTGCATACTCCATACTATGAGATATTCATATAGATGGGTGCTACACATTGGTGGTGGACATGGTGCGTTTCCCCCCTTAACATGTAATTATATAAATCAATTTCAAACAAGTTTGACATACTTTGCTCTTTTTATAAGTCCAAAACATCACCTCAGTCCATGTATATCGTTAGAGTTTTGAAGAAATTTAAGAAAATCATTTTACTCAAGTTTGAGATTGACCATCAGATGATTTGATGAAAGTCCAGTTGAACACAGGATATCAGGCCGAGTTCACCTTCCATTCAGAAGGTACAACAGAGTGAATTTAAATTGATCTGACCTTTCTTAAAAACCTCTAGTCAAGTTAATCCATATGTAACTGCAGCACAGGGGGGATAAAATTTATCATTTTGACCTTTCCTCAGTCTTATGGAATTGCTTTATACTTATCTACAGTTGAATTAGGAGCCATTTTCTTCTGTTGTTTCAAGAAGATGACAGTCCTGGGGTTCAAATACTATTTGAAATCATTTCAGATACTTTATCTGGGCTTTATTGAGCTTGCCTGGTGCAATGTAACCAACACAATAGCCGGAAAAGTGCAAAACCCGCCCATCTGACACTCCAGGCTGACTCGAGCAACCGCTTTAAGTATTTGAAAGATTTCAAATAGTATTTGAACCCAGGTCTGGAGTACAGGTGGCGACAAAGCGTCCATAAAAAAAAAGGGACCCATTCTTCCTAATTTGCACAGCTAGATTAGCTATTGATTAGAGTACAGCGATTATAGAAATCTTTCCAATCTATTCTATTCAATTTGTGACGGCCTCCATAGCTATTATTCCCCTAAATGTAATTATCCCTCGAATTTAATTGGATTTTTTGGGATGGCGGGATGGGATGGTAAACCGGAGGAACCAGTCTGTTCCGGCTGCGTTATGATCCGTGCCGGGACGTGTCGCGGAGGGTGTAAAACATTTGACCTCCTGACTGAAGCTGATAAAGTGGTGAGTGGCCAGCGAGTATCAAGGCAAAGCGGGGGCAGGGGTTTTATTGCGGTGAGTGAGTGATTGAGTAGGGTGTAACTGCAGTCTCTCTCTCTCTCTTTCACTCTCCCTCTCCCGTCATCTCAGTTATTCTCTCCATCAATCTCTCTCGCTCTCCTATGATAAACAGGGATGCTTCATTAACTTTGGGACATAACTTTTTCTCTCCAATGTCACAAGTTCCTTATTTTATCCATCTTTAACTGCAGTCAGTCCTCCATTCACTCAGCTTCATGACAGTTATATTGTGGGAAGAGGAGTAGGGGAGGCAATTAGTACTGGTTCCAGCAGGATATAATGAGATGAAAGCTTCTACTACGACTGAGCGAGTTGGTCACCAACTAACAATGACTGTCAACTACAGTAAATGGTCAAATAAATAAATGGGGAAATAACAGATGAGTTTTTTGGCATGTTGTTCAGTCAATTGTCAACATAGCACCAGGTCACGGCCATGAATGCATTGAATGAGATTAATATTATATGTATACATATTTTTGACTGCATCATATCAAAACACAGTACTGAGTCAAAGTACTCCACACACAGCAAGTCTGTGTTACCAGGGTGATGGAGTCCCAGGCAAAACAAGCCCAGGGTTCTGACATTCGGGTTCCAAGAATGTGGAAGCTTTCTCTGCTGCTCTCTGGTGATTACAGCCTACTCAGAGTCAAGGAGAGAAGGAGCCCTGAAAATGAAGAGGCTGCCTGTGTGGAACAAATATGAAAGACGCAGCTCTCTGCGTCTCAGAGGAAGATTAGGTATTCTCCTCGAGGGCCTGTTAGGGGCTGGTTTGAAGACACCAAGGTTTGATCAAGTGCTCTATTTTTGCATTACACTTCCTTCCTGAATCCTTTGATCCTTGGTGTTAAAATGTTGGAAAAGTACCCTGTATGGCTTCTCCCCACAGTTATCTTTCAATTGGGGAGACCGTTTTGTTCTTCTACTGCGACTGCTGACAGTTGTCTCCTTCCCATAATGGTCAGTGCTATTCGGGTATCCTTGGGACATCCCTACCCTAAACCATACCCTAACCATAAGCCTTACCTAAACTTAATCTTAGCCCTTAACTTAAACATTTAAAATGTCAACTTCAATGAGGTAGGGCCGTCCCAAAGATCCCGGAGACCATGGACCTTCCCATAATGCCTCGCTCTAGGCCAGTTCCATCTGTCAACCCAAGAGGGATGAGCGGGATCCCGAAAAAAAGGGTCAAATAATCACCTTTCCCAGAATGCATAATTTCCAGTACTTCCTCAGAAAACAAAACAAACTGACAAAACCAGGTCGCCTGACTGACTAAGGGAGGATGCCAACAGACAGGTGATGCTAACTGAGGGTAAAAAGCTAGCCAGCTAGCCCCGGGTGATAAACAAACAGGGGCCATTACAAGGCTACAAGGAAGCTGCACAGTGCAAAATAACAAGATGGCCACTTAGCCTAGGCTAGACATCATTAACGGGAAACTCAGACTCGGCCGGACTGCAGGATTTATTGTGTTTATCAGACAGAGCTCACAGTCCAGCAGATATCAGATGTATGGAGCCTATATGTTGGAGAGGAATGTTTGTGTAGAGGTGTTTTTCTTACTGCCGCCTGCATTTGAACAGACCTGGTGGTTACCCAAGATCTCATTATGACTCAGAGGTAAAGAGAGCGGGAGGGAGGGAGGGAGGGAGGGAGGGAGGAGGGGAGGGAGGGGAGGGAAGGAGGGAGGGAGGGATGGAGCAGTAGAGGGAGGGAGGGGAGGGAGCAGTAGAGGGAGGGAAAACGTGAAAAAGAGAGAGGGCCTTTCAAGGACAACGAGGGAGAGATATAGTGAATAAAGCGAGAGAACAAGGGTTTTCCCAGCACTGTGCAAATGGGCTCGTGACACACAGGAGAAGGGTGTAAACCAAACGTGGTAAGACTTCTGCATGCATTCCTGGGTCTTCTGATTTGACGAAACAGCCTCACAGAAGTTTGACGGTCAACACAGACCCGGTGATTAACCATGTGTCACTCACTCACACACAGAGACCTGGTGTTGATCCATGTTAGTCACGCTCTCAGCTGTGATTCCACACCTAGCTAGTGGTGACATGCCAGGTCCGGATACGCCGATTAGTGTGAACATAATAACATCGTCAAAACATACTGTCTACAAAGATGAGAAATGACCCAACCTGAACAATCAATTCAGATTTCAATCAAATAAACATAAAATGTGTCGCTTTAGTTCCTCAATACATTCCGTTCTCATATACAATGAGATCAATGTCCTCATTATGGGGCATTCACTCAATAAGCAATCTGAAATGTCTGGAGCTTCCCATGTTATTAACGGAGGTGAAGGTGAACCAGGAATACACAGCTAGCAAGTGAGTGTGTGTGTGTGTGTACACAGCTTGCGAGTGAGAGTGTGTGTGTGTGTGTGTGTGTAGCATCTGGCATAACAGAAGATGCCTTTCCTCTCTGTGATAGTGGGAATCTGCCTGGCTGCCAGGCTGTCTGTCTGTCTACCATTTTAGATCAGCCTGACAGGCAGCGGAGTGTGTGTGTGTGTGACAGGCAGCTGAGTTGTTTGTTGACGGGCACAAGGACTTTCACTGCTCTAGTGCGCAGACAGACAGCCTTTGAAGCACTGGGTGCCTCACCACAGAGGGCGCGTGTACTGTGTGTGTAGATCGAACCATGACAGCTCTCATTGAAAGCGAAGGACAGCAAAGACAAAGGTGCATTCCTCAGATGGATGGACTCAGCAGCCAGCACCATATTCCACAACACATCTGGTCGCTAGGCTACTGAAGACACACAGACTCTGAGGAAAACTTACGGTCAATTTAAAGTCTGGGGCTGTTGCAAGCTAAATGCAAATATGTAAAAAAATTCGCCTCAACAACGAAGCCAAACCGAAGATGCTCTCCCTCTAAGCCCAGACCATCATTTCACGGCACTCTGGTTTCTAGCCTCCTCTTCTTCAGTCTCAAAGCAACGGTTTTAACAGGACTCCAATTTCTTCCTGTTATCTTACTTAACCGCTGAGCAATGCGGAAATCCAGGTTGTTGCTTCCCAAATGGCACCCTATACCCTTTAAAGTGGGCTTTGGGCCCTGGTCAAAAGCAGTGCACTATAAAAGAGCATAGAATGTCATTTGGGATGCAGACCAGTCTGTCAAGGAGATAAGTCAAGAAAGCGTTTGTAGAGTAATCTGCTGGTGCAATCATGTCTTGATTCACTCCCATACTGTATCATAGTACTGACAGAGTGAGAGAGAAAACCCTCTGGTATCTAATGGACAAGAATACCAATCCTAGTCTTAGATAATTATGGAATCTTTCATTGGCGACATGAAAGGCTAAATTCCACTACAGTGGAAGATCCATTATCTGATCTGAAGAAATTCTGATATGACGTATGATGGAAATGAAATGGTAAATGTTGTTGGAAGGGATACGTTGTACATGAGAGCCATGCCTAACAGGGAAAATCTATGGAGACATTACAACACCAAACACGTGTCTTGTTCCATTTTGTTCCAAGTGACGTATCAATGCCAGGTGCTATTTGAAAAATGCAACTCGGGGACTGAACATGCCATAAAAGGGATAGAGGTTCATAACATTAGTTATAAACATTAAGCTTTACACTGAGTTTGTTCTGTACATTAGAACATGTTTAGAATAACATTTCATTCACTTGACTACTCTGTCTCTACCGGTCAGGGACAGAACCCTCGCTGCTATGGGCCCTGGTCAAAAGTAGTGAACTATATACGTAATATCTATATTTGGACACATGCTTGGTCTAATCACTGAATCAAGTTGCTGGGATGATGAAGCCATATTCAGATAGCACATTCTGTTTGGGACGGAGGAATTCAAAGCACTCCGGTTGTGACATTCCTGTCTGTGCCAGCTTATCTTTCTCAAAGTAAAAACGTCCCCAAACCAAACAGAGAGAGCGTCCGACCGAAACCTTGTGGGCCGCAGATGAAGGACAACAGAACTAAAAAATACAGTAAATAGGAGATGTGTGGAGACTGGAGATAGAGGCTTCAGACGGACATGAAGGCTAGTCTAAAGAGGGAGTCAACATTTTCTCTCTGTAATATCCCAGTAAAAAAAGAAAAGAAAAAATACTTCAGAGCGAAAACTTATTTGGAGACTGTAATGCATGTCTTTCAAGGTCAATTTTCAAACGTGGGTTTCTCTCTATCTCCTATCGATCCAGTGGTGAAGAAGTCCTTAGTCTGGGTGTTAGCTGCTGAAAGCTGGGTGGGAATAGGCTTCCCTGAGCTCTTGTGAGGCTGGAGGTTTACACCACTTAAGCTGGGACTTGGAGTGGAACGCCAAGATAGAAGGAGAGGAAACACACGAGCGAACACACACACGCGCACGCACACACACGCAAACACACGAACACACACACACACAAACACACGAACACACACACAAACACACACACACACGAACAAACACACACACACACACGCACACACACACACACGCAAACACACAAACACACACACACATGCAAACACACGAACACACACACACGAACACACACACGCATGCTGGCCCGAACAAATATGAACACCCACAACCAAAGGTCAGACACTCTGTAAAGAAAGACAGAAAGAGAAAGAGGAGAGAGAAAAAGAGAGAAGCTACAGTCCTGTCTGGCAGCCATTTTGGCTATTTGCTGTGGAAACAGAAGCAGGATCAGGAAGAAGAATGCAGTAGCAGCACTGGACTATTCCCTGGCCGGGGGCATCCAGGGGTCAGGTCAAAACAAGCCTGGCTTGTCACGGCGAGAGATGATTGATGGTGAATATAAGGGCAGGCATCCAATGGAGAGACTAACTACTGCAGAGAGAATAATTTAGAGAGAGAGAATAATTTAGAGAGAGAGAGAGAGAATATAAAGGACATCTGGAAGATTTTTCTCTTCTTGCAACGAAGATGAGATCTATCCACCAGGGGTTTTAACAACTGATCTAGGATCAGCTCACACTGCTTCAGTCTTGACCTCAACCATCAAGAGCAAACTAACTAATCTGGCCAGGCGAAGGTGGTCTCTACATTCTTCCAAACTGATTTAGGATCAGCTCACCTTTCTACAGCTCTGACCTCGACTGTCATAACGAAATGAACAAATCTGGCACAGGACCAGCTGGTTGGGGCATAAAAGGCAACCAACCACACGACAGGAGGGAGGGGTGGGGGCGGTGTTTGTGGATCCAGCCCAGGTGCATCGTGGGACATGGGAACAGAAAGGCCTCGGGCCAGCCTGCTGGGTGATGATGACTAATCACGCACACACCTGTTCTGACCTCTGTCTTCACAGCATGGTGTGAGTGAGTCACTGCAGCATTAACCTGAGAGTTACATGTCATCCGGATGGACATTACCCCAATGGTGGTGGTGGGAAGAGAGACAATCCGCATGGCTTCCCTATCAGATGACCTTGGTACTGATCTGTTCACATCAGCACAACGCTGTGAGAGATCAACACTGTATAATCACCGCTTGGCTGAGTGCCCAATGCAATCAAAGAGAGGAAGCTTTTCTGCTATGAGACACGATGCAGCTTTGTTTTTTCAGTGTTTCAGTGTTCCATGCACCTGGGCACCACTGACACACTCAGAGTGTCTTTGTAATTTTGTATGCAAGGATAGAACAACATCTGAACCTTTTTGTTCCTTCCCTTAGCCGTGCTCCTTGCACTTCAAAAAGCGAGAGAGCTGTGTCCTAAAGGAGAATTTTCATTAAGAGCTCCAGTGAAAATGGAGTCTGCGAAGACCAGGGAAGAGGGGAGACGACGGGGTGTGATTGACAATACTCCCTGAGCCTCCCTACCTCCATTCCTCTTGCTCTCCCTCTCTCAGCGAGGCCCACACCAACGCCCCCATTTTAGCAGACCATCAATACCAGCAATACAAGATCCGTGTCATCGCATCAGTCCCAGTCATGAATACTAACAGCACCTCCCTCGCCTGTCTGAGGACACAGACCTTTCACTGGCTCTCTGCAAAATGGCTAAGGCTGAATCTCAAATGGCACCCTATCCCCTATGTAGCGCACTACTTTTGACCAGGGCCCATAGGTGTCTGGTCAAAAGTAGTGCACTACATAGAGAATAGGGTGCCATTTGGGACAGACCCTAAACGCAAGAGGAGGAAGAGAGAACAAAATGGATTCCAGACAATATGCTGCAGTATTGCAGGACAGGTGGTGTTACGTGCCAATGTTGAATGATGTCACTAATCAATTGCAATCTGGTCAGGGCCTCGGGGAGATATTGGGGGTGAATCGGCATCAAGCGGTATCGGAGGTAGAGCTATCGTTGGTGTCAAATCTACAGTATGCAGTATACTGTAGCCTATACATTGACTAAACCTTAAATGCAAAAATCAATACAAACCCTTGATCATGAATCTGAGGTATTGAGTGAAGACACGCTAAGTAATTTAAAGAACTGCCATAACATGTGGATTGACTTCCTGCTAACATGCTTCATTACTGATCAATGAGACGGAAATGAAAAACACATGAGCTGTAATGAGTTCCTTCAGAATAGGATGGAGCAATCACCCTCCATTACTATGTGTACGCATACAACAGAACACTGAGATGAGATGGAACAACCAATGAGACTTGAAAATAAGGCTTAAAGAGACACTTCATCACTTTTTAACCTCCTATTCATTATCTCCAGAATCTACATACCAGTACCGTACCAGTCTACAACTGAGAAAATGGCGATTTCCTACATCTGTAGTCAAACAGGTTTGGACTAGTTTGAATATGGGGGTTGGAGAGCAAGGGACGAGTGACTGTCTCTTACCTTTCCTGTGACAGCCGACCAGACCTTGAGCGAGTTGTCATCAGAGCCGCTGACGATGCGATTACCGCAGAACTGGAGGCAGGTGATGACATGGTCGTCATGACCCTTAAGCACCTAGAGAGGATGGAGAGGAGATGAGAGGAGGGAGGGAAGGATAGAGAGAGAGAGATAGGGATGAGAGGGAGGGAGAGGAGAGAAAGGGAAGAGGGAGGGAGGGAGGGAGAGAGGGAGAGGAGAGAGGGAGGGAGGGAGGGGAGAGAAAGGGAAGAGGGAGGGAGGGAGGGAGGGAGGGAGGGAGGGAGGGAGGGAGGGAGGGAGGGGAGAAAATGTCAAGAACCAAACAGGAACAATGACAAGGCTGTATTTCTCCAGACAAAGACTGAGGGGACTTGAGGTAAATGTCACGACGGCGCTTTGCAGGTGTAGGGAGAACCCCGTTCAAAAATACTTTGTTTGTTTGTGTGTAAGCTCAGCTGACAGGTACGGGGTCACAGAACTGCCGACTAGGCGAATAACAGAACGTTAAAGACGGACACAGGGGAGTGTGAAGAGCAAGTGCGGTAACCACGGTTACATCAGCCATTCCTTCTACAGTCACTAAAGGACCTGTGGGCGTTTTGAAATTAGCAAAATAAGCCATACGAGGCATATTAGGAAGATCACTCTCCCTTGCTAGCTCAATTTAAACTCTTAAAACAGGAGATAGGGCGAAACGGGCTAGAAACAGATGGGGCTCAGAACATTAGCAGCAGTTTGATGTAGAGGTAGAATTGAGGTCATGTTGTGCCCTAGAGAAGAACTGCCATAAAAAAATGACATATCTATAAGAAATGCCATTACCAAAATCTTCTCTAGGAGAGTTTGAGAACAGACCCACCTATGGCTTTCAATAAAACCCAAAATATAAGAGCCTTATCGACTTGGACGCCTGTTCTAATTTAAAGGCTCTTTATATAAAATCCATCTCAAGGCAGTGTTTTAAAACATAATGAAACCATCTAATATGAAACGAAGAAAGGTTTTAGATTCTGAGGTTTATACAAAACCATCAACTCCAAAGTTGACAACTGCAGCAGAAATAAATACTGTGGGCTAATGATCAACGCAAATAAAATAATCTAGGTGATATAAAATGTTGAGAATAAGAGGAAGCAAAGGCAAAATGTCTACCTTGGGTGATCGGAGGTCTCCTCTCCTCCAGTTGGTATCTATCCTATGCTGCCTGATGTAGGCACATTTCCAGGGGCTGCGGCTGAAGCCTGGCTTGGTGATTTTCCTCTTCTTGAAGGATAGAGGCTCATCAATGCCTGCTTGTGAAGAGATGAGAGGAGAGGGGTAGTGTCAGTCCGAGACTGCGTGAGAAAGCAGAATATCTACCGTTTGCTCATGCCGTTATCAATCTAGTCTGACCATTGGTCAAGATTGATCATATTGGCCAATGCTGGTGTCAATCGTGGTTTTAAACTGCTTCAGCATCTTCCTTTTGGCCAGTACTTGTGCCTGTCAAGCCTGTATACTGTTTCAGTGATTCCTATTGGCTAAGTGCGTCTAGACTGACCCTCCTCCCGGCACTTCTCCCTCCAGAGGAGGTTGTCTTCAGCCAGGATCCTCCAGTAACGACACGTCTGAGCGGCCTGCAGCAGGTCCTTGGGCTCAAGGAACGACAGCACGTACAGGGCCAACTGACGGAGGAGAGGAAGGATGGAGGGACGGAGGGGGAGAGAGAAAGGAGGAGAGAACGTTATTTCACTGTGTAAGAACGTTACCGTGGTTGAGTGGGTTGTCTGGGTTTAGTTCACCAACCCAACACCTCCCAAAATACAAATTCTCTACAATTCAATACCAATGTTCTACAATTCAAACATACCTAATGCCCAAGCCATTATTGACGATCGAGAGCGTTTGAAAGTGTTTCATCGATGCAGCACAGCAGAACAACTGATTGTGTATTGAGTTGGTTACATAACAAGGTACTACAGGGTGTCTTCGTGTTACTACAGAGTCATGTCTCAGTCTCATCTATATGTGGATATCACTGAACTGCCCCAGGGTGAGAGAGAGAGAGAGAGAGAGTGGAGAGAGAGAGAGAGAGAGAGAGTGGAGAGAGAGACAGAGACAGAGACAGAGAGAGAGAGAGAGAGAGAGAGAACAAATGGGAAGCAAATCAGAGACAGCTAAATGGGAAGAAACAAGGTAACAGTGAACGGGAGCAGGACAGGCTGCCTCATGCTTCAACTGCTAAACAAACAGTCTGAAGGGGCTTGGCAACTAGAGCAAGCTGAGGGGAGGCTATTTAGATCATTATGGAACATTACAGACTACTTCCCACACACCTCCCTTCACTTACTCCCCACCTCCCCCTCCCATTACAGACGATTCCACACCTTGCCCTTCTCTCTTCCCCTCCGTCTACCCCCCTCTCCGTCCAGACCTCTCTCACACCTGACAGACAGGAGGCAGGCGCCAGACAGAGACAGTCACAGGACGTCTCTGAGGAGTGACAGGAGGCTGAACGCTGTTTAAGACAGATCCCCTGAGACCATAGAGTCCTGAACAGAGACACATTGGCCTGGTGTTATTAGTTCTCAGTTTGAGCGAAGGGTGACACACCCACCTAAAGGTGCCATTAAGACTATTTCCAATGAGTTAAGTGGGGACGAGAAGGTAGCTAAGGAAGCTTTCGGTTCTCACCGCTTTGGGCAACAGGGATGGATGGATGGATGGACGGATGGGGAGATGGGAGAGTGCAGTTGGGGGAGTTAAAGAGGTGGTATGGGGGCTTGGTTCTCACTTCTCCAGGAGGTAGAAAGGCGAGTTGGTAGAGAGGGTTTAGAACGAGAGGGAGGAGGAAGGGATTAGAAAGAGCTATAAAGGGATTGTCACCTCTTTGGGCAGCAGGGAGATAAAGTCGCGTTGGAACTGCGGCTCAATGACCTGCATCATGTGTTTGACCTGCGTGGGCTCACAGCGGTCGATCAACTCATCCAGCGCCAGCAGCTTCTCTGGGCCACTCCAGCTCTGAAACACACAGGAGGGGGGGAAGAGAGAGCAGGGTTAGATGGTACAGTACTCCAGCTGTGGAACACACGGGAGGGGAAGAGAGACCGGACAGGAGAGGAGTAATGCACATGGAGGGGACTGTTGGTTGTGTTGGTTGTGTTGATGGTACTTGATTGTAAAAGTAGTTTTTAGTGTGTGTTGCGTTGTATTGGCATACATGGGTGCTTGCTGCAAGTGTGGTGGAATGTAAAGGTGTTTGAAGCCAATTTGCATTTGTGTAGAAGTGTGTATATTTGTGTGCCAATGCATACACTATATATACAAAAGTATATGGACACCCCTTCAAATTAGTGGATTCGGCTATTTCAGCCACACCCGTTGCTGACAGGTGTATAAAATCGGCTATTTCAGCCACACCCGTTGCTGACCGGTGTATAAAATCCCCATCCAACACCTTTGGGATGAATTGGAACGCCGACTGCGAGCCAGGCCTAATCGCCCAACATCAGTGGCCGACCTCACTAATGCTCGTGGCTGAATGGAAGCAAGTATATATTAAGTCCCCGCAGCAATGTTCCAACATCTAGTGGAAAGCCTTCCCACAAGAGTGGAGGCTGTTTTAGCAGCAAAGGGGGGACAAACTCCATATTAATGTTCGACCAGCAGGTGTCCACATACTTCTGGTCATGTAGTGTATGCAAGTGATAACAAATTCCCTCAACAGAAGCCAGTTAGCCCGAGGCACCTCTCCTTTAACTACGTGGGCAACAGGCACATTAAAAGGCCATTTTCACATCAAGCGCCTGGCCTTCATCAGCACTGTTATTACCTAGCTACTTTCCGTGTGGGATTCCTCCTGGCTGAATATTCAGCACTGCTCACAGCCTGAAGCTCAAAGCCTCACTGTGGAGCTTAGCTAGCTGGGGCTGTAGTCGTAACTAGACCAAGTGGCTAGATGCTGGGGCCAACGTTGTTTTCCTTTGGGAGAGCGCTCAAATGTAACACAGTGATTAGAAGAGAGAAGGATGGAGGGAGGGATGGGGGGGATGGAAAGCATTGGGCATGTAAAGCATCTGTAATTTGGCAGTTAGACTGACGCCGCCGGAGGAGCTGGCTTTGCTGGTAGGTAGGAAGGTAATCGGGGTAGGGTTCAAAGCAATCCTCCTCGATCCAAGGCAAAGGGTTGGATTACTGAGTGGTTACTCAGCGCTGGTTGGCAGGCGACTTAACACCCATTGGTTATGCCTCTGGGAATGAGCTTTCTGGGTAGAAACACCGCTAGCTACAAAGCTTGCTTATGCTTGGCAGCGTAATGCACCGAATGACGGCACTACTTGCAAAGCATGGGTCAGTCAACCCTGGTTTTCAACCAGACGACATAACACCATGTCTCTTTCCAGTGTTATGACATTTGGATAGCATTATTTTCTGGCTCCACTCATCTTAAAACCTCTTTAATTAAATGAATCCTCTTTATCTCTCACATGACAGGAACCACAAAGGGGCTGAGCAGGCCAGGACTGGAAAGAGAATGTACAGAATGCATGTGAATGCATGTTTGAGGGTTTAGGTGCGTCTAATATGGGCTGTCAGATGAAAGGCAAATGGGGCCATAGCAGGTGGACTACGTCAATAGTATCTCTCTACACACTCTCTTTCTCACTCTCAACCCTCGCTCGCTCTCTGTCAAAAACCCACACACACAGAGGGCGAGTTCTCACATGGAACAGCTATTTCACAGGATTAGTGGATTTTGGGAAACGATTAAGCGATAAATGCAATGCTACAATATTTGACAACGGACGTCTGGTTGAATTGTTTGATGCCGTGCCATGTCCCGGAGAGGCAGGTACTGATCCTAGAGGTAGTTGTTGCAGAAGTAAACAGAGCGGAAACGCCCGACCTTGAACGCAACATTGTTCTACATAGTTGCGGAATCTTTACATCCTGAAGTAAGACTCACAGGCCTCCAATTGTTAATGAACTTGGCATCTCTACTTTGCAGTCTGGCTTCCGTGGCTGTAATCGGTACAGGATGGGATTACGTTTCACAATACCAGTAAACTCGTTTATTCACCAAACAGAGATGTGAAGAAAGTTAAATCAGGGCAATATTAGCAGAAAGATCTTGGCGACTGGAATGTTATTACCTAATTGCCATTTTTCTAATAAAAAGAGTTCTTGACATTTTGTTGCGGTTCTGCAGCCATTATCTTCAGAGAACGCTTTGAAGACCGAGCAAAATATCTAATTTCTTTCCTGTTTATTTCCCCAAAGATTTGGCGTTTATGACTGGCAAAGTCAATACAGGCACAAAGCCTGTTGTAAAAAAAACGTTTGCAAAGAAGGCAGCAGCACTACTGGTTGCCAAGTCAAATAAACTCTTAATTGTTTCCATTTGGGATGAAAGGGGTGCTTACTGACAATTAATTTGATATTAACAAATCGCTGGAAACAAATCCCAGATGTTTGAGCTCTAGTCATCATTATGGAGTTGCCTCAACACAACAAGGCTTTTGTTGCCATATCAAAAATCAAAGAAGGAACATTACGGCTGTGGCTGAAATGGCACCCTATTCCCTATATAATACACTCCTTTTGACATGAGGCACTATATGAAGTACCTGAAAGACAAAAGGATTCCTCTATTGACTATTGGGTGTGACGTTAGAACTCGCCATACGCAAATATGTCATAAGAAGCTGACTGGCCTAAAATACTGGTGGCTTTGAAAGGATTACCTGAACAAAGATCACATCTGTTCAACTGTTGACATAGTATACATCAGGCGTTGGCTGCACAAATACGATATTGGAGCCTGTAGTCTAAACAGGTAAGCTAATTCCAATCCCATGCTACAGTGCGTATGGTAATGTGAGGGCCAAAACGTCAAGGCAGCAATTATCTTCAAGACTTGAGGAAACATTGATTGGGCGCAACATCTGCTTTCTGATGAGCTCTTGCTCAAGGAAGACACTCAAGAGAGGGGGAGGGGGGAGGATGGATGTGACAAAGGAGTTGGAAGGAACTAGGAACAACATACTTAACTACTTAGTTAGAACCATCGCTCCTCAGGTAGCAGAGGCCAATTAGGAACAGGTAGCTAGGGGGTAGGCGCAAACTCACCTGAAATGAGCTCTAGGAGGGGGAGAGGGGACGTGACTGGGAGACATTGGAGGAGCTAACTGGGAACTAACTCACCTGAAACGTCCGGAGCCATTCCTCGAGACCTGTGGGAGGAGCGATGGAGGTGATGCGCCGCCTCTGCTGCCCCTGACCGTTAGCTGTCCTGATGTGCCCAAACGTGGTGGGGGTGGCTGGGTAGGGGACCAGCCCTGTAGCACTGTGGAGAGAAATATGGAGAGATAGGAGGGAGGGAGAACGTGAGGAAAAATAATATTTTCACAAGAAAAAGATAACCAGACTATACTCGAGAAAACTATTTATCACGTTCTTCTGAGGAGAAGCATAAGGGTTATATTGATAACGAGGAACACTGAGGACATTATTCGTCGTTTCAAATGCGGGGAAAGTGCAGGCAGGTGCTGCAGCAGTAGCAGCTTCTGCAGATATCTTCCCCTCCGCTCACTAATTACAATAGTGGTGAGAAAGACTACAAAAGCTGAGTGGAGGGAGAGGCAAACAACAGATATTAATGAGAGAAACAGCCCTGGGTCTCCGCCAAGAAGAGACTACTAACTAGGTTTCTATAGCTGGGGTGTATTCATTAGTGCACACTGTAGCATTAGTGCACACTGTAGCAAAACGTTTCGCAACGAAAACAGAGTGATCTATTGGGCAAATTCAGGTAGGTTCCTACCGGTTTGATTTCGTTTGGTTCGGTTTGGTTCCTAGTCAATACACCCTGCTCTCTTCTCAATGCAACGGTTTCTCTGGAATTGAACTGAAACCATTGTCGTATTCACTAGGCACGAAACGGGAAGGTACTACCTGAACTTGACCAATAAGAAACGTTCAATTTCATTTTCCGTTGCAAAATGTTTCGGTACGCTGTGCATTAATATGAACATGCTCTCTTCTAGAGCGTTTCTCTGGAACTGAAACCAGCTGTTTATTCCCATGTTTCCATGATCAATAATCACCTAAATGCTTCTGTACACAAGCTTGATTCAATTTGGTTTGGGTTACTAACTTGTTTTTATTCACTTAAATAGATTTTCCCCTAATTCTAGACTTGATTTAGGGGAAAGATAACCACTATTGATGGGCAGATAAATTCTGGAATGTGAATTTTAGGGGGATTTCTATCAATGTGCACCTCTCGCCCTGAGACTTCAAAGGCCACATAGTTCCAAATAATTAAGTTCAATGTCAACCCCTCTCAAAGAGCAGCCACGAGGCGTGCGCTCATTCGGTACTAGCGAAAAGCCAAACCCACCATTCAGCAGTTCCTCACACCATTCTGCTTAGCGACAGGAGTATGGGGTAAGAGAGTGAGGTCTGTTTCATAATGGATTTACTTTTAATGGGATTGAGAGCTAGACCAACGTGTGGCAATTACAAGCACAGTGCTGCCAGTGAGTGAGGCAGCAGTGCTTAGTCAGGATCCTCAGGAAGGCATGAAGTACACTTTAATGGGCAAAGAACATGGTGCGGTGAGCACTTCTTATGAGGATCATGTGTCTTAGTGTGAATAACCATATAATATTCCGACTTATAGGGACAACTGGGGCTGCCTGTTGGATCCTGTCTGTGATACAACAGAAATGGTTCAGGATTTCTTTACCATTTGCATTGCTGATCTACAGAGTAGGAAGGCTGAATCTATTGGATAACTGGTAGGAAGGTGGGAACAGGGGGCTGGTTCTTTACCTTGGAAACTGGATAGGGACCTGGGAAGGGGGAGGGGGGTCTTTACCTTGGATACTCGGAGCCTTTGCAGGGCTTTTTTCCTGAAGGGAAAGATCGGACCTCTGGGCCATGGTCCAACTTTCTCTTCATCTGCAAAACAAGAGGGGAAAGGAGAGAAAAGAGAAGAGATGTTAGAGCGACAGACACCACAGACTACACCCTTGTGTGTGTGTGTGTGTGTGTGTGTGTGTGTGTGTGTGTGTGTGTGTGTGTGTGTGTGTTCCCTTCGTCTTGCACCCCTCTATTAAGAAAATAATGACAGGGCACAAAACTAAAAAAAAACCTGCCTGCAGCAACCTAGCATTTGGTGAAAGATGAGACCTGGCTAGAGAGTGTAAATGCTGATTGCTGCCTCACTCTCCAGATGACTTCTCCTCAAAGACAGAGGACGTCAAGTCATCTCTGCCATTAACATTGACAAGCTGTACTCTTGAGGAGAACGACGAGGCAGCGCCTCAGTTTGGGAAGAGGGAAAGGCAAAGATTTTTGTTTTTGTTGAATAACTGGTATTGCAAACAAACGCTGACTTGAATGCTTTTGAGGCTCACAGCAGGAAAGCACTGACTGTTTACTTCAGAAAATGATTTGAACAACTGTAGTTCTTTTTGAGCAGATGGCACGGCTCCTCACAAGAATAAAACAAATTCAGATACAGTTATCTTGCCTTTCCACGTGAACCAGCCATTTCCACGTGAGCAAACGTAAATTATGAGCAAGAAGCCGAAGGTTCCCTACTTATTAAGCCTATAGATAAAAAGGCAAAGTGTTTTGAAGTTTCAGTCATTCTCCTTATCAGTGTTGATGATGGCGCTGCATAACACAGGCTAGGCTGGCTCTAGCTGAGAGACATTCTACCGGGTTGAGGTGTGGTAGAGGCTGGCTCTAGCTGAGAGACATTCTACCGGGTTGAGGTGTGGTAGAGGTTGGCTCTAGCTGAAAGACATAATGATTTGTATTTTTCATTAGGATTCCCATTAGCCGACGCCAAAGGCAGGGCTGAGGTGTGGTAGGGTTTTTTACACTGATGAGCTTCACTCCAATAGGTTGCATTCCATACTAATGGCCTCTGACAGGCCTGGGTGATTTCAAAAGGACAGGGGACATGATAGTGAACGCACTCTTTCAGGAACAGACACACACACACGTACTGAAACAACAATTTGGGAGCAGCTATTTGCTATAGGATGGGCAATGACTGCACCATTTGCTAGAGAGAATAGCTTGATTAGAATAGCTTGATTTATACATGGGAGGTTCAAGGGAAACCACACACACACCACAACCTCTCCTGCCTCAGAGGGTGCATAGTTAGAGCGGGGATGCTGAACATCTAATCAGGGGAAAACAAAGGCCTCAGTGTCAACTCACACACTGAGCCCAAAACCACATTTGAATAAAACTATTTTGGGGGATGTACTTGTACAGTGAATCTCAAATGGATTTGTATGTACTTGGTGAATTGAATGCCCTGTTAGGAAGGAGCACTGGGGATTTCAAAAGACTAGGCCTATTCTTTTGTGCTGTGTTTGCAGGGCCAGCATTCGCTTTACTCCACTTTGGTAGTGTCTGTGACTGTTTATTTCTTGGTGCATCAAATATTTCGGCTATTTTATATGGGACGTTCACCCAAATACATGCAGAATGTCCACTTCATACCACTGCACTCGGACCATCGTGACTCACACATGCATGGAACACTAGCTAGATGCAATGAGACAGACTATGCCAAGGACAAGGTCAGAATGTAAAATATGTAATTTGTTGCTAGTTCTGGAGCCACAGAAAAATAGACAATATAACCTAGCCTGCAACGTGGCTATGGCACAGCAATGAGGTCTGCATAGAGGGAGGCCTACTTTTTAACTTCGCCTATACCTCATTAAACTTTGACTGATAATCAATTATCATTTAACTTCTACCCACACCGGATTATTTGACAGCTGGGAACGTAGCCTAGTTGATTGGAGGACCAACCTCTGATACTGATATCAAAGACTATTGATTATAGTTGAATTATATTTGATTATATATTATAATTTCCACCAGATCATTTGGCGCTGAGTGTGTGTGTGTGTCTGGTGGTCTAACTGAGCTGAGGGTAGCGGTTATGTTCTCTCTTTCCTGTGAAGAGCTGGCTGGGTTTTGATTAGGGACCCCGTACTGGGATGGCTCACAGCACGTTGACGAGACAGTTGAGATCAAGAACTGTTCAAATAAATGAAAGCCATCTCCCTGAGAGAGAACAGGCCTACATAAGAGGGGACAATAAAATGAATCAGAATAATTTAGATGAGATTTTGATGGGATGCACTGCAGAGAAGGCAAGGAAACGGGATTCTGGAAGAGAAATTGTAGAATAAAAGAAAGGAATTCTAGAATAACAACATCCCAAATGTTGGTGAAGAACGGAAGATTTATCATCAAAGTGTTTTCCATCTAGTTAAAATATTTTCGATCTTGAGGAAGTGGTTGAGTTTTTATAAGATATTCTCTGCTTGTTAGGGGATTCATTCTCAACCCCACTCCCTTGTTCTCCAAGGAATGACCTCACTGCAATGGCAGTTCAAGTACTAGGGAAAGTAGGGGTGTGTGTGTGTGTGTGGTACAGGGGGTAGTGGCTGATGAAGGAATCTCCCAAGTGCAGGCGTTGAAAACACAGTAGAGCGCAACCACCAGTCTATCGTGTTTCAGCCGTGGGAAAAGGTAACCCAAGACGAGCCGGAGAATGTTATGTTTGTAGACAGCTACTAATCAGTCACTCTGTCTCACTCCTCTGACCTCCCTAACTGTGAGGAGGAGGAGGAGGAGAGATGGATACAGAGAGAAGCACATTTTGGAAAAGCAGTGAGAGCGAGAATTAAAGTGTACGTCATAAGATCTGAGGAAATCATTCTCTTAATATACCCTGTTCTCCTCTAATAGACAAAATAAAATATTTGCTCCCCGTTAGTCTGAAAAGACAGATCAACCAACTGTAATGTGTTATTACTCATTGAAATGTAGACCTCGTTAGGAAAATATGAATCATTGGAATAACATTCTCTGTGTATGCCACAGTTATTCAATTACCATGTCAAGCAGCCATGAAATCATTTCAAGATCTCCATAGGAGAAACAAATAGAATTGAGACATAACTAGAAAAAGATGGGGCATCCGTAATATCTATTTGCACGGAACAGATAGCAAAGGGACCTATTGCTTTCAGAGAAATTAAAGTCATAAACTGGATTTTCTATTAGGCTTTGAAAAAGCAGCCAGTCTCCCTCTCTGTTCCTGCGGGGCTTAAAACAGACAATTCTGACGAGAAGACACTGAGCACAACCTTGCCTTCAGAGTAGAACATGCTCCCTATAACAGCAGCTAAGTTGATAGCAGAGAAAGAGTATCTAGGCATGAAATTATACAACTCTCTGTAGAATAGTGAGTCGAGATTGAGAATATGAATGAGAGAAAGAGCAGGCTACTAACTGAGTAGAATTCGCTACAACAAGAGTTCACAGTGAACGACAGAAAAATATAATTTAGGTATGAAATTATAGCCTCCTACTCGATACCGCTTGAAATGGAAATAATCAACAGAAAGCCTCATTATCATATTTTAAATCCTCCTATCTGAATAGAGGTGGGAAACGCCTTGCCTGGCTGGACACAAATAGTCCACATTTTAATCCCACTGATTAAAAACCTGAAATGCATCCAACCCCCCAGCAGCCCAGTCAATTTGACTAGCCAGCACTTTCCTCCTTGGATTTTGAGCAAATGAATTTTAAGTGATTACCCAATTTGTTTACATAATATGATCCACTATAACCATCAACAGCTGCACGTTCCCTTTTGTAGTTTCGGGAGGACGTGCTGATACTGTTTAACGGTAACCGGTGGTGGTGGACAATGACACGGGGGGTGTGGGATGTTCCGGTGTGCTCAGTTCATACCGGTTGATTGCCTCTCATAGGGCTCACTTTCCAAACAGCCAAGTTATTAAACGGATCAGCAACAGCATTCGTCAATGTTATTCGCACTTGAAACCGTAATCGCTTTTGAGCGATGCTGTGATGTTGGTTGTAGCAAACGACTTGCAGTCTCATCACCAAGGTCTATGAAAATGTCAACCATGATAAGCGTACATTTCTGGATGACTGATACTATAACGAATAAAAATCTATCTTCAAGGTTGTTTTGCCTTATACACACAGTCTGACACAGTGACCCATTATTTGTGCTTGAAGCCTCAAGCAAGTCTACAGTGTCAGGAATATACTCTCTTCTTCAACAGGCAATTCAACAGATACTGCATAGTTCCTGTAGGCTATATGATGTGTGAGTCACTTGGCAACACAAGATGCCCATAACTGCATATGTAATAGCCTGATGCATAACACATAGGCACACCAAGGGAAATATATGGAATAGGAAACGGAATAGCTACAACCTAACCTAACAAGCACTGATAAAAAACATTATGTTCACTATAACTTGGTAATGGAGGCTATATTTTATGCAAAATGGGAGGAAAATTGCCATATTCTGAATAGGTCTGGTTTTGCATCCACCATAAGAACATAAAAATGCAAAGTATCTAGTCTAATCATTCCTTTTGATGTAAACGCACTCTCTCTAAAATGTACAATTGTAGCCAATTGGTTAATATATGCCGTGATGCAGTGATGCAAAGGAACAAACTGCTCACACGGTCAATGTGACACGCAACTGCAGTTACTTGATGAGCAGATAGGCTGGGTCACCGCGCTTCAACAACGGGCAGAATCCATGGTAAAGGAATGAATGTTCATTGCTCAAATATTATAGTATGAAAATGTGACGCTAGGGCAGCAAACCGCACGTGTAATTACTATGCAATAGGCCTATGCATAAAACCAATGCATAAGCAATATTTATTTATTCGGTTGCCGACATCCCTTTACCCTGAATGTCATAACAATGAACCCAGGACCGATGTGCTCAGTATGCATTTCAGTCATTCTAAAATATTAATAAAATGGGTTATGATATGAGCCCCGCATCATTTCACTGCTGTTCCTGTTCATCCTCTGCAGTGCCTGCCCATATAAGCTGCTGATTTACACAGCGCCGCGTCATTTTCAGCCATTCGATTCGCAACCGGCAGAAAATATTTCCCAGGCGCTTGGTCAACACGTCAATCACGCAACGATTATGACAGCGAGATTGTGCCGCATGATGATGTATATAGACGTAGAAAGCCTACTCACTTTATAGAAAATCATCTTTAAAGTGCCGTAGAAACCCATGTTGGTAATCCGGCAGTGGTTTCCTATTCCTTCACTGCGAATCGTTGACTCCCAAATATGTCAGAGTGGTAGAATCGCAGTGCCAAGTAGAGCAGGGCAGGGTACTCGCAGGTAGATCCGTGACAATCTCTGATGTGGACATGCTCGAGCACGTCACCGAATGGGCGTGCGTGCGTGACAGTAGGTGTAGTAGATTCTCCGTATGTAATAGCGCCGTCCGTGCCACACCGATAGATTTTCTCAGTAACGATTCAAAATACAGAACGATGTAACTAGGAGGCTCTCACTACCGATGGCCCCACAGGACTGCGCGAGCGAGGATAATGAGCAAGGAGAGAGGGCTGAGAAAAAAGGGGAAGTTGCAACTCGGAGAAAGGGGAGGAGTGGCTAGGGGAGAAAGCGCAGGACCATGCCCTCTTCAGAGCCTTTACAACGCTAGCTTCCGTGTAGAGCTCGGATTACATCTTCCCCGGCGGTGAGGAGGCGAATGGTGCAGTCCAACAATCAACAGTACGCGCAGCGCATCAATTATAGGAGCTGAGCAAGGCACGGTGCACAGGGGAACAAATACACAGCAGCCAGGCAGAGGTAGGGAGGGGGGACCACGGATGTGACTAGTTGGAGTACAGCTACGACCGGAAGTGACCTTTCGTAGCAGGTTAGGATAGCTTTTTCACTAATCCTAACCTTAACCTAATTCTCCTAACCTGCCATGTTAATTATGCTACGAAAAAGTAACTTCCGGTCATAGCTGTATTCCACCTAGACAACACCCCCCCATGGTTTAGCAGCAGTGGCACCCGTTATGTTCTTTCCCCATCACTGGGCAGGAGGTATTTATCACAACTTGCTTTGAATAGGATATTCTGTATAATCAGTACTCTGCTTAGGGCATGGAGGGCAGTCAGACACAAATTACATCGCGAAAAGTGAGAAACTAATATAAATATTTGAGGGAAAATATGATATTGAATAAACTAAAAATGTACTTAATATTTCAGCCCACACATAATAAACTCATAACATTCATATTATATTCCGCATTTCATTCAGCCCGGGGATATTTGTGGTCCTCTGTAGCTCAATTGGTAGAGCATGGCGCTTGTAACGCCAGGGTAGTGGGTTCGATCCCCGGGACCACCCATACGTAAAAAATGTATGCGCACATGACTGTAAGTCGCTTTGGATAAAAGCGTCTGCTAAATGGCATATTATTAATATTATTATTATTATAAAGAGAAATCCATGATTCTCTAGTTGGCAGCGGTACACAATATGCACTTCAGATGCAGCACCTGATTTACACATGAAATGGATGCTAATCCCGTTTTAATATGTGCAAAAACCATTATGGGCCTTAGTTAACATAACTAGAACATAGGTGATAGCTTAACAACTGGGAATGGGCTATCACATGCAAATGATACTGCTGGCGAGGGGAAATAAACATTTACATTTACATTTTAGTCATTTAGCAGACGCTCTTATCCAGAGCGACTTACAGTTAGTGAATACAATTTTTATTTTATTTTTTTATTTTTTATTATTCCCCATGGGAATTGAACCCACAACCCTGGCGTTGCAAACGCCATGCTCTATCAACTGAGCTACATCCCTGCCGGCCATTCCCTCCCCTACCCTGGACGACGCTGGGCCAATTGTGCACCGCCCATGAGTCTCCCGGTCGCGGCCGGCTGCGACAGAGCCTGGATTCGAACCAGGATCTCTAGTGGCACAGTTAGCACTGCGATGCAGTGCCTTAGACCACTGCGCCACTCAGGAGAACGGCAACTGTAAACTGTAACTGTAAACTGCTGGTTTGGGTCCAAAACAAACAAATACAAAGTCACAGATGAACAAACTAATAAATAACATGGTTGGAGGTAAATACACATTGTTAAAAGAGACGGCTTTGAGACTTATTTGTATTTCTGTCACTTCCGAGGTAAGAGGGAAGCTTTGCACAGGCTTATCCAGCTATCCGGTAAACAAAACCTGCCCTGGCAGGTAGCTAGCTCGGCTTTTCTTATTCAAATAATGCCTTGTGCAGAAAATAAATAAATACACTGTTTACTTTGATCAATTTGGACAAACAGGAAACTAGTCTGGGGATCTTGAATTAGCTCCGCCAACACCTGCAAGGTAACAGCAACTAGCCTGCAGTCCTGCAATTCTCTGAACATGTTGAGACTTGTTCTCCATAGGGGCCGACTCACAAAGAGGCTGTTGCAGTGCCCATATTTCCTGTTGAGAGCAAGTTTTTGAAACTATTGAGAGCTTCATTGGCAACATGGAAGTACATTGTTTTATTATCTTGTTAGAACATCTATTTTAGACATCCATCAGCACATTACCTATGAACCAAACATACGGTCACATTCTACAAATCCAGCTTTGTGTTTTGAAGCCCTAGTGTCAGTCGCGGTTGAGTAATCAAATTTTTTTTTTGCCAATCCATTTCCCTTCCATCAACACCTTGGAGATTCCCTAAAAACAAACCACTTCTATATAGCTATGACCAGAAGTTACGTTTTCGTAGCAGGTTAGGAGAACTTATGCAGCAGGTTAGGATAATTAACGTAGCAGGTTAAGAGAATTAGGTTAAGGTTTGGAAAAGGGTTTTTGTTATACTTTACGTAGCAGGTTAGGAGAGCATTTTCGCTAACCCTAATGAAATCAAGCTTTATTTATATAGCACATTTCAGACATGAACGCAATGGAACGCGCTTCACGGGAAAAAAACATAAATCAATATTTGCTACACAACAAACATCAGAGGATAAAAACTAACTTCAGTTCGTAGCTGTATCGAAGTGGTGTGCTTTTTTTGGGTAGTCCCCAACACATTGAGTTCCTGACCCTGTTCCACTGTTCACCTCCCTAACAGCCTCTGTATTAGTCAGTTAAGATGATTCAAACAACCACACAGAGACAATGGAGGAGGATCACAGGAAGGGCCTCTTCACAGGTTATCAGATCGACCAGCTCTAAAGGCCATTAAGACACTCGACACCTGTCATTATCCAATCATCTGGATTCAGGTGGGAAATCGGGGGGTTTGGAGGTGAGAGGTGAGGAGAGGCACTTGTCGAATGGGTCAGACAAGACAGAGAGGAGAGAAATTGTGCCAGTATCCCAAAACCATTTGAAGGAAATCTGAAAATTCGTACGAGGCAGGCAATATAGCAACTGCTTAGAAAAGCAAGCCACCTGGATATCCAGATGTTAGTTTAATAGAGAGAGTAAACCATGTACACACACACACAGCTATTCATGTTTTATGACAAGGACTTGCATGTATGACAAGTGACTTTTAAAGGGTACAATTGAGTCCTTTGAGAGAGGGGCCTCACTGCAGCCTCACCTGCTCCTCATGTCATCTAGTGTTGGAGGGGGTAAAGGTGGACAGGTGCAGTATAACTAGGATAGTCTGGCACTCCCTGTGTGTGTGTGTCCCTTATCCCTGCACTGGAAATCTGTCCTCTGTCCCCCAAGCAGCGCACCGAGCGGTCGATGTGTGTGTGTTTGGGGGCCTCTTGAGAACAACCCCCTTGCTGCCCAACCTTAACACAGTACATTGGAATGCGTGGAACGCGAGAGGGGTGGCGACCCCAGCCTTTGAAGAGCCTGTGACCTCTGTTGCTCCCCTTCTGCCGCTCAGTAAGGCATTAACAGACAGCTTGGAGGCGCTAGGCTCTTACCTCACACCACTTATCAAAACCTCTCAAAAACCCTCCCGTCCCAGACATGGGGCTTCCACAAAACAGGTGTCCTCCGAAGTAAACTCATTTCAGACTCATATCTCAGCCTTGTCCGTTTTTTTTTATTCTTGTCTTTAAGTGATAGACCTCCGTGTGAGAGAGAGAGAGAGAGAGAGAGAGAGAGAGAGAGAGAGAGAGAGAGAGAGAGAGAGAGAGAGAGAGAGAGAGAGAGAGAGAGAGAGAAGAGAGAGAGAGAGAGAGAGAGAGAAAAGAGAGAGAGAGAGAGAGAGAGAGAGAGAGAGAGAGAGAGAGAGAGAGAGAGAGAGAGAGAGAGAGAGAGAGAGAGAGAGAGAGAGAGAGAGAGAGAGAGAGAGAGAGAGAGAGAGAGAGAGAGAGAGAGAGAGAGAGAGAGAGAGAGAGAGAGAGAGAGAGAGAGAGAGAGAGAGAGAGAGAGAGAGAGAGAGAGAGAGAGAGAGAGAGAGAGAGAGAGAGAGAGAGAGAGAGGAGAGAGAGAGAGAGAGAGAGAGAGAGAGAGAGAGAGAGAGAGAGAGAGAGAGAGAGAGAGAGAGAGAGAGAGAGAGAGAGAGAGAGAGAGAGAGAGAGACCGAGGGGTCCAGTATGAAAAAAGAAAATGTATGCACTCACTAACTGTAAGTCGCTCTGGATAAGAGTGTCTGCTAAATGACTAAAATGTAAATGAGAGAGAGAGGCGGCTAATATATGATGAATGCTTCTCTTTGTTGGAATATATATATATATATATATATATATATATATATATATATATATTGGGAACTAGAATGGAGAATGTAGTAAAATTACTATCTTGTAACAGTGCAGTGGTATGTCTGGAGGGCAAATGCAAATGCTTGATTTCTTTTAAGTCTCTCCTCTCTCTCTCGTATAGGGCTTCCTACACAAACAGTTGGCTACAGCACGTGGATGGATGGATTTCTATGGCAGTGTTTCAGCCAACAGAATAGAAATTAGCTTATGAGTTCTTCAGGAAAAATGGAGCATCCATGACAGTTTTTTTAATGTACGTGACACTGCAGTATTTCAAGGAAAAGGAACTGCAGAACTGATTAACGGAATTCATAATTCTTCATGAAAAATGAAGGGACTTAACCCTCTCTATAGGTGGATTAGATGGACTCGGACATTGAGCTTTTCAAAGGCAACAGATGTAAGTGGGAAAATACCCTGGCTCAAGCTATAGGAGAAGGGCCTCCTTGATCAAATGTTTAACGTGGGACCTCGCTGAACTTGAAGAAGCAGAAAATACTTCCACGGCAGTGGTGCATTGCTAAATAACCGCTGTGTCATTGTCCTGGCGGTGACTAAATAGGGGACCAGGGCGGGGGGGCTTCAGTCTCAATGGCCGCTCACCGAGAGGGTAAGAGAGCAGGGTGCATTCCAACCAGACGGATGACATGCGATCGACGGACGACTACGGGGGGAGAGGTGGGACAAATGGAACCTTGGATCATCTGTGTAGAATTCCATTCTGAGGAACACAATAATAGCAAAATTCTGAATAATGACATCATCTGCCTGTGGCTGCTTGGAAACCATTAGCATAATAGCCTTTAGCCACCCACGCGACTGCAACCCCCGAAAGCAGGGCCTCTATTGGGGTCAGGTCAACGAGGAAATTAAAGTGAGGATGGGCGGACATCTCCCACTGTGACATCACTAGTATTCCATGGGAAATGATATGGACAGAACAGAGGATAGAAGGGCAATGACCATTACTGCCAATCACTCACTGTTAAGAGTCAGGTAGTAACTTAACCTGGACCCAAGGTTGTTCTCATGCTTGATATCTGGCAGGCTGAATGTCTGGGAAGCCTGCAGAAATTCCAGAGAGACCAATAGTCTCCACTACAGTGCGTTTTGGAGAGGAGAAAGAGCGTAAAACTTTCTGCACCAGGGAGAACAAAAGTTGAACTCCAGGGCAGACACACACCCTATAAAGCCCAAGACACCAGGAAAGATCGGGTGTGCTATGGACCCGTGATAATAACACCATCAATTACTGGGACTAAACTCATATCGAGCTTTATTAGTTGTTTATCCGACATCAGGATCTAAAATGGGACTTTCTATTTCCCTGCTGAAAGCCACTGAAGGTCAGACTTCACGATAACACCACGAGGCATTTCCACTTCCCGGAAGGAATACTTAATAACTAAGTAAATAAGAAATCAAACCGCTGACTAAAGACTTTTATATTTTTCTGCCCCGGGGTTCAAGTGAGAAGAGAGACATCGGACGTCACAGTGATATTTATCTAACCAACTGTGCCATCTCTGGATTACAAAAGAGAGAAACTAAATTAAATCCCTGGCAGACAAAATGGTCACCTGTATTATTTTCCTAATCGAAAGGAACCAGTTCTTTGTCCATTAGCAGGAAGTAGGTAGCAGGCTCATGTTCAACGTCCAGCGGCATTGTGGGAAAAAGTATATCTGGGTGGTGGGCTCCTGCAGTTTCTCAGTGGATGAGGGGGCTAGCGGCTTCTTCCAGACCCCCCAACTGGAGCCTTCTTTTCTGGGGTGGGCCAGGCACGGCACCTCCTAGCTATGGAGGCCTGGCCAGATCTGAGGTCAGTAAACCTCACTTACCTTGTATTTTCCCATTGCCTACTGCTATAGTGTATCACTGATCTGTGACCTGCCTTTACCTTTTCCATTTGAGTCATTTAGCAGACACTCTTATCCAGAGCGACTTACAGTTAAGTGAGTGCATACATTTTTCATACTGGCCCCCCGTGGGAATCGAACCCACAACCCTGGCGTTGCAAGCGCCATGCTCTACCAACTGAGCTCTTTAGAGAGGGACGTCAAATGAAATGGGGGAAGAGGAAGCTGTTGACCTTGTCGAGTAGAGCGAATAAATCATTTAGCAGGAAGTGTTGTGTCCTGTGTGGATGGGTTGAATTAACCCTTTGGCCTTGACGTTTACACTGAACTACAGAGAAGCTGACACACACACACACACACACACACACACACTTTAACCACAGAATGAGAAGCACACATACACAGATAGAAAGCCAAAAACGAGTGATCCCTCTTGGATTCTTTGAAGCCAGTCTTGACCTTTACCCATAGTCAATTCATACAGAGATGTTCTGATAGCTGTGAAAGGCGGCTCTAAACGTGATCAGTCAGAGAATGACTTATGTACCAGACAGCCACACAGGAAACCAATGTCAGGGTTGATATAATGTTTCTGGGAGCATTTATAGAACATCGTTATATGATTTAGCTGTAGGTCTGTACCATGAACAGGGAACTTACTAACACTGACACTCCAATAACGCAGTTAACATAATACCCAGGCTAAACACTGTTGGAGTACGATGTGAATATTAACCCTCTATCCCATCCCTACTGTGTTGCGGCTTAGCATGTTTTGCATTTACCCCATCAATACTTCACATGGAAATGAACACGGAGAGACGAGAGGGTTACAGAATTGGTAGAGTCATAAGCCAGGTGAAACTTGGCCCGCGGGCCTCAACATTTACAGAGGAACGGATAAACCCCTTTAATTATTCAGAATTGCCACTCCACAGCCCAGATTAGGCAGAACGAGCCAAACTGCAAAGAAGCAGCGGTGGTTTGATGGCTGTTGGCTGTGGGTGTCTGGATGAGCTAGTTGGAGGAGGAGGAGGAGGAGGAAGAGGAGGAGGATGAGGAAGAGGGGGATGAGGAGGATGAGAAGGAAGAGGAGGAAGAGGAGGATGAGAAGGAGGAGGAGAAGGAGGAAGAAGAGGAGGAGGAGAAAGAGGAAGAGGAGGAGAAAGAGGAGGAGGATGATAAAGAGGAGGAGGAGGAGAAAGAGGGGGAGGATGAGAAAGAGGGGGAGGATGAGAAGGATGAGAAGGATGAGGAGGATGAGGAGGATGAGGAGGAGGAAGAGGAGGAGGAGGAAGAGGAGGAGAAGGAGGAAGAGGAGGAGAAGGAGGAGAAGCATGTGGAGAAGGAGGAAGAGGAGCAGGAGGAAGGCTGGGAAAAAGTGAGAGGAGCCCAACTGTGTCTGCGTCACCTTTGACCTTCCTGGGTCTCTGGGTTCTGCCCATTGCTCAATAGGGGACTATAGTTCCACGTCCTTTTTCACACTCAGATCTCAACCTCTTCTAACCCTATCCCTAACCACAGCCCCACAACACTCCACCTCTCCCAACACACACACACCCTAACCCTGGGCAGCTAGCAGCTATTTAGCATGCTGGACTGTTCCAGGCAAATGGCATTGGGGGGGGTGAAGGAAACAGGCCTAGCCTTACTGGGTCTCTGGGGAACCATTGCCCTCTCCTAATAGGATCAGAAAGAGCAGGCTATTCAATCCAGACCTCTGCAAATGAGAGATATGAAGCAGGAAGCCAGACTCCATTGCACTCCATCTTTCTGTCGTCAACATGGGGGAATGGGCAAGTATATTGGTCATTCCCCCCTGCTCCACCAAGGCATTTACCTTAATTTGGAGAATAATTTATAAAGCCAGTAACTCGGCGTGTAGTAAAATGCCATGGGAGATTGCAGATGGGCTGGCCACGTCCTTATTATCAAGCTTCCGTATCTCAATAAACGGTGACCTTTAATGCAGAGTGGTGTGTGGGTGTGACGCACTTTGCCAAGATGTGGGACTGTTCATTGAGTTAGGATTGTGTGGCCGTGGCTCTGTACATCCGCAGCACACACAACAACACACACACAGCACGTCTCTCCCACCCACGCTCGCGCTTCAGCAGAAGACGGACGTCACTTTCTCCTTTAAAATAGCTCCAAATTACAGCCCTGCTGCTCCGCTAACAATACCCGAGCACTAATAGGCATTCTCCTAGACCCTGCACTGGAGGGGGCAAGCCAGGGAAGAGGAGGAGGAGGAGGAGGAAGAGGAGATGCAAGGGTAAGGGAATCTCGCAAGAACCCACAGCATGTTCCTCATGTACAGTTTTCTAGAAAAAGCCACACTATCTTTTCAACAACACCATACCGTAGCCAACTCCATACTACCAAACATCCCTCTCAAAGCAGAAGATAAAAACTATACAGGGTCTAAACTGGAGCAAAATCTATTCTCCGAGATATAATTGGAGTGGATGGAGCAGCAGGCAACTTTGGGCTTCGGGTCTCAGAAAAGATAGATAGTGGGATAGTCTTCCCCAGAGCCGAGGAAGAAGAAAGAACTATAACTCATAAGCTGAGGCTAGCAGAGAAGACAAGAAACTGAACGGAGGACGGAGAAGCAATTTGGAACGAAGAGGATGAGGTAGACATTGTCTTTTTGAAGATTACGGCGTGATGAATCAGGAAGACAGGTGAGCCTGAAGACAGGTGAGCCTGAAGGATGGCGTAACGTGGAAGGAATGCAGGTGGAGAATCCTGGAACGTCTTGACGTGTTTTGCTGAGCTACGGCCAGCAACAAGAACCCCCTTAGTACCAGAAAACCCATTGTACGAGCAGTCCTGAAACATTGCTCCCTTTCAATACCGCTGTTCTCCCATACTTGACAGTTTACCTACCCAATGTACTAGCTGCCATCTCCACAGCAACCAGCTACACATAGACAAACAAGTCACAAACATATAAACAAGGGTCTTATGATAAGAATGAGGTCAATATGAAAGACACGGCGGCCATTTTCAACCGCAGTCCAATTACTAGTCTCGTGGGGCAACGTTTGATCTTGTTTAGATGTTGGCCATTGGCTTAGCCTTTGAAAAGTACAGGCTCTTTGTCTTAATGGACTTTGAGAGATTAACCTATAACGGGCTAACAGCAGGAGTGATAGTGTTGTGATGGAGCCAGGGGGTAGAAATGCTGCCACACACACACACACGTTGCCATGTCTTGTGTTCAAAGTGAAAGAGACATAAATGGACCTTGTTTTGGGTGGTTTGTCAGTGGAATGTGACTGACGCAACTCAACAGCAATGCAACCTGGTCCGAGTAGCTGCGGAATGGCCATAACACCAGCCATGTCTGAGATATTTTCCTCCATTCCTGAGTATGCAAGTACAGTATTTTAACATGACAGTGTATGCTTGTGTAAGTAAGCATGTTTGTCAGTCAGAGTGTGTGTGTGTGTGTGTGTGTGTGTGTGTTTGTGTCAGTGAGAGTTTTTGCATGAATGCATACGTGTCTGTACTGTAGCTAAATCTGAAGCAGTAATCTGCTAGAGTGCGTGTACGTGTGAATGTTTCGTGGGTTTTAACACATGCTCCCTGATAGCGGAATCATGCCGTCTTTCTGCATGACTGGCTGAGCAGCAGTGGTGCGGAAGAGCGTCCTCCCGTTCTGGGAACATTCATCACACTACCTCGGTTAACCCAGTTAGCATCACCACACGTGAACGCAGACACACTCGGTATTTCAGAGACCCTCCCTATTTCCACACGTCTCAACAGCGTCAGGTAGTCACCATATTCCCCGAGGAGAAGCTAGGTAGAACACAAATACATCTCTATGTTGATAACACCTAGGTCTATACTGTATCCATGCTGCATGTAGCCTAGTGGTTAGAGGACAGCCAGCAACTGGCGGGGCTGCCAGTTCGAATCCCGGGTCCGACAGGACAAATCTGTCGGGAAGTGAGCTGGTATCTAATCCTAGATGCCATTGGCTGCTTTTGTGCCCTTGCGCCCAGTGTGGAAGCCCCATGCATCTCTCCAAAAGCTGTATGTGTCTTTCGTAGGGGTTGGTTTAAAAGCCAAAGTCACATTTCCGATTGACCAATAAAGAGATCTTATTCTTATTTAGAGCAGCCGGCCAGACCTCACAGGCCATTCACCACATCCACTATCCAGACCTCACAGGCCATTCACCACATCCACTATCCAGACCTCACAGGCCATTCACCACATCCACTATCCAGACCTCACAGGCCATTCACCACATCCACTATCCAGACCTCACAGGCCATTCACCACATCCACTATCCAGACCTCACAGGCCATTCACCACATCCACTATCCAGACCTCACAGGCCATTCACCACATCCACTATCCAGACCTCACAGGCCATTCACCACATCCACTATCCAGACCTCACAGGCCATTCACCACATCCACTATCCAGACCTCACAGGCCATTCACCACATCCACTATCCAGACCTCACAGGCCATTCACCACATCCACTATCCAGACCTCACAGGCCATTCACCACATCCACTATCCAGACCACACAGGCCATTCACCACATCCACTATCCAGACCTCACAGGCCATTCACCACATCCACTATCCAGACCTCACAGGCCATTCACCACATCCACTATCCAGACCTCACAGGCCATTCACCACATCCACTATCCAGACCTCACAGGCCATTCACCACATCCACTATCCACCCTCTGCCTTGCAGCTGTAGTGCTAGCCACAGTCAGCTATAACTCTGCTACAATATTACACTGCAGCTAGAATATTACAGTACAGCTAGAATATTACACTGCAGCTAGAATATTACACTGCAGCTAGAATATTACACTGCAGCTAGAATATTACACTGCAGCTAGAATATTACACTGCAGCTAGAATATTACAGTGCAGCTAGAATATTACAGTACTGCTAGAATATTACAGTGCAGCTAGAATATTACAGTACAGCTAGAGTATTACAGTACAGCTAGAGTATTACAGTGCAGCTAGAATATTACAGTACAGCTAGAATATTACAGTACAGCTAGAATATTACAGTACAGCTAGAATATTACAGTACAGCTAGAATATTACAGTACAGCTAGAGTATAACAGTACAGCTAGAATATTACAGTGCAGCTAGAATATTACAGTATTGCTAGAATATTACAGTGCAGCTAGAATATGACAGTACTGCTAGAATATTACAGTACTGCAGTCCCTATTCTCCAAACACTTACCCCCTTAACTGGACAAATAACAGAGTGATTGTGTTTCAGTTAGGTTCAAATCGCCCAGAGAGGGTTGTGTGGCTTACAAAACATCTAATGGATTCATTTCATAAACATAAACATTCTACAACCACAACAAAGCCTGGTCCATCGTTTAGGCTGCATGAGCTGAGGCTTGTGTGTGTGTGTGTGTGTGTGTGTGTGTGTGTGTGTGTGTGTGTGTGTGTGTGTGTGTGAGAGATGGGGGCGACTTGCTTGACTCAACAGCCTGAGGCAAACAGAGTGCCACTAGGGAAAGTGTATGTAAAGCATAAATGTGTGTTAACAGCGGCGTTAACACGGCTCAATGACCTGCAGTGTGTCATGGGACTTTCCTCATGTAACATGTTTAAGTCTACAGAGAGGAGGGGTTAGAATAGGGAGGACAGAAGGTGGACAATCCCACCAGAGCTATAGTGAACGTATGACATATTGGTTTAATATGAGGAAGCAGAAATGACGCACAAGTGTGGGGAAATAAATATCTAGGTAAGTGTGTGTGTGGGGAAATAAAATGGTTGAGCATTGTGTGTGGATACAGAAATGGTTGAGTAGGCTATATGTGCAGTGAAACAGTTTCCTTTTTACAAGTGAGGCTGCTTGTATAGGAGAAGGGCAAGCACTCTACTGTCCTATTAACCAACTGAACTGAGACTGTTGAGGGTAGGGATGGATGGCTGGGAGGGAGGGAGGGTGAGACTGAGGACTTGAGGAAGGTGAGGTGTCTCCTGGGATTCAGAGTGCTGGATGTGAAAGTGGAGGGTCAGCGTAGGGCTGTTAAGGTGACCGTATTACCGCCACACTGGCTTTCCTAATATTAAGCACATTGTTTCGCTTTACAACAGGATAATAGTAGGCTTGTCACAATACCAACATTTTACAAACGTTACCAGGCCAAGTATATATAAAGAGTATATAAAATGCGCACGAATCCCGACAGAAAGACAAAAAAAAGGAACCTCTGGTAATATGGGTCATATTTTTTAAACCGTTTAGGCTAGAGACAAGACGTTTTCTTTGCTGTAAAGCCGCAAGCGTGCCCCTTGCGAAGCGGTGCTCCATTTTCCCTAGCTACACTCAGAGGCTCCATGACAGTGCACTTGCAAAGTCTACTCAGACTGGTATGTGCTCTTGGTTATAACAGGCGAAGAAATTATACAAATATACCAACATTGCTCACTTTGCGAGCTGCTCCAATGTAACAAATGTAGAAATCTAACAGAAGACTCATCAGGGTCTGCATCCCCGGTCGCCATCACGGCTAAATGATACAACAAAAACTGATGGAGGAATAGATGCGCGTGAAGAGCGGACGCAGAGAAGCAGGTGAGTGAGAGCTGGTAGGGGACGCGGCTGGCTGATTACAGCTGCCACACGTGATACGCGCATGAAAGTGAAGGGGATGTTATTGGACCTGCGCATACAAGAGACTAGTGGCTGTTGCTTAAAATCAACTGAATTTATCAACCAAACTGACTTTATAAACATTTTATAACAGGCGCCAGCAGGTTCTTTAGCTCAGTAGGGCTGAAAAAGTCGGTAGTATCATATGAAACGGTACTATGGTATTCTAAAATGTTGGTAACATAAGTATCATGACGTTTCGGTACCGTGATATTACCGTGGTACCAGTATACCGTGCAACACTAGAGTACAGCCTACCTGGCTGTTATGAAAATGAACCATGGGAAAAGCGTCCTCCATTCTCTATTTAAGTGCATAGATGTCATGTATTTTTTCCCCTGCCCCTGTTCAGACAGGTGCATGATAATGGTCCATTCTAAATCAAAACTCATTTCACACATATATTATTTAATATATGTAAAGACAAGATTCAATTAAGAATAGTCTGATGCGTGACAATATTATCACTTGTGAATGATGTCCGGCGTGCGCAGTAAGACAAGAAACAGCCATGTCTTTTTTTTGCGAGTTTTTCTAATCATAGTCACACACATCATGTAGCCTAGCCTATAGACCTATATGTTTTGATAAGGTTTGTATCAAATAAAGTGGCCAAATAACTCAAAATGTAGCCTGTAGGCCTAGGACACCTGGAACACCGTTAGAGAGCACATAGCCTACAGAGCCTAGTGAAACGTGTTCTTATAAACCCAGTCACTGCATAATCGCGTGTGAAAAGAGTTTTGACTGGCCACTATTTAAAAGAGGATCCCAGCTTTCTGGTGCTGCTATATTTATTGTTAAATAAATAACATAAGGACAACTCAGAGTATGCTACTCTGTTCTTATGAAACAGTCAACATTTTCTTCATATCATGTTTCTTTAGACCTGTCTAAAATAAATAATGGATTCATTGTGATGTGTAGGCTATATTAAATGGATTTATTATACTTTTTTAAATGTAGATGTTCCAAAGGTCTTCATCATTGACTTGTAGGCCAAGCGTGGAAGCCACGGGATGCTAAACATGTTTATGTTAATTAATGGTCAGTTACCGTGAGACAAGAAGTTATTTGCATGACAATCACCGGCTGACAACGTTTTATGACCGCCATAGCCCTAGGTCAGAGTCAGAACCGGTTCATTTGCGAGAGGGTTGAGAGAGGACCCTGCAGGATGTGCACACTGTGTGTGTGTGTGTGTGTGTGTGTACACTACAGTGTGTGTGCTTCACACACACACACACACACACACACACACACACACACACACACACACACACACACACACACTCCCTCATCCATGAAGTCCTCTGAGACCAGATAGACCAGGGATGGGCAACTCCAGCAACTCCCCCATCCCTAGCAAACACAGCTGATTCAACTAATTGTATTCTAAACTGATTAGTTGATTATTGGAGTCAGGTGTGCTAGCTGGGGCAAAAGTGTGACACCAATCAGGCCCCTGAGGACTGGAGTTGCCCGTCCCTGATATAGAGCAAGCAGCAAGAGGAAAGTGACAGACTGCAGGGGGAAATAATGTGATGTGTGTCAGTGGGAAGAGGAGAGAGAGAGAGAGCATTGCTGACATGTCACCCAGGCAACAAAACCTAGCAGAGAGTTCTCTCATGGCTATAAAAAGCCCTTGGCTATAGCCACCTCAGCACAGAGATAGAGCACCACTCAAAGAAACTGGTTACTACCCACAGGCAGAGAGAGAGAGGAGGGAGAGATAAACACAGGTTACTACCCACAGGCAGGGAGAGAGAGGAGGGAGAGAGAGAGAGAGGAGGGAGAGATAAAGAAAAGAGGCCATGCTCTAATGCTCCATGCTGTCAGTCCTGCTTGGAGTCTGAGGGAAGCAGAGATTTCTGATTGGCAGGTAGAGAGCCTGGAGTTAAACCTGAAGCAAAGGTAATGTAACCAGCCTGGTGGAGGTGAACACTGCCCTGAAATAGACACTGGTAAGGAGCAGACTGGAGATGCCAAGCAACATGTGGGAGAGGAGAGACCTTGATAGCAGCTGCTACAGATACTATCAAGTAGCTACTAGCTAGTAAAGTAACAGATACTAGACCTTGATGAAGAAGTAAGATGAAAACAACAAGAATGAACGTTGAAGGAATGTTATACTCATAGAAATATGGCTGCTGGTACACCCATCACCAAACGTTGACTTGAAATGGGAATGCCCGTTCTAGCCTAGTCTATTTCTATGGTTATAGCAACAGTCTCTGTTGGTGGTTCCCTCTCGCTTTCCAGAGCTGAAAAGGCAGACCAGACGTTAACAGTTTGGGCTGGGTTGGGCTCGAGGGGCCACCATATGTACACAGTGTCCTCAATTTCCTGAAGTTGAACTCTTTCTGGCTGTGCGGGCAGCGGCTGGGGGGGGGGTCTGTGAAGAACCAGATCACATTACGGTAGAAACCTGGGGCTGCATTCCAAATGGCGCCCTATTCCCTATATATTGCACTACTTCTGACCAGAGCCCTAGTCAAAAGTAGTGCACTATAAAGGAAATAGGGTGCTATTTGTGACACAGCCCTGGACAGAGAGAGTGCAGAGGCAGACCCCAGCTGCTGCATGGAGAGAACCTCACATCCCTGTGTGGGGTCTGGATTTAGGATATCCTGTTGTAGACAGCCAAGGGCTGAGGTGAAGCGGATTCGCCTCCCATCTTCCTCTCTCTTCATCCCTCGCTCTCTCCTTTTTGTCAGCAGTGAAAGGTCAGCGGCAGACAACCCCTTGCTATTCTCTCCCTCTCTCTCAGTTCCTAACTCTTTTTAGTACAGCAGTGGAGAGACAACCATCTTGCGTTCCCTCCATTTCTTCCTCTTACAATAAACTTTTATGTAGCTCATTAATTTCTTTGCACATCTCAATTTGGGAGAATAAATGCTGGCCCACCGGAAGGACATTTTTCCAATTAAGCCGCTTAGATAACTGCTGTGTTTTAATGTTGTTATCAGAAATTACACCGCGCAAAACAGCGACTTTAATAATTTGTCTTTCTTTCATTAACATGAGGAAGGGGATGAGGTCTTTCTGTCCTTCAGAACAAGTCTCCAGCTGGGTCTCAATTAATGCTGTAGATAGAAATACTGGTTGGTTTTTCTGGTGTCTGACTTTGAAAAAGTTAAAAAGGCTGAAATTCTCAAGCAGTTAATGCGGAGCTTGAGTCAGCGTTTCAGAGTCTTTGTGGAGACAGCGGTGGGACAGGGCAGGCTAGGTAGGCCAAGCAGGTCGAGACAGGCTGCTGAAGGGCTGAGACGTGGGACAGGGCAGGCTAGGTAGGCCAAGCAGGTCGAGACATGCTGCTGAAGGGCTGAGACGTGGGACAGGGCAGGCTAGGTAGGCCAAGCAGGTCGAGACAGGCTGCTGAAGGGCTGAGACGTGGGACAGGGCAGGCTAGGTAGGCCAAGCAGGTCGAGACAGGCTGCTGAAGGGTTGAACGATGCCCTCAAGGACAAGCCTGAGGCAGGGAAATGGGGGCTGCAGTGCGGCAACACAACAAACCCTTGTATTATTGAGAATGGCAATCTGCCTGTCATCATTTATACATGGGGGGCTGGTGGATATAGAAAGTTAAGTGCTCATGTATACCAAAGAGGCACATGGGGTCGACGATCCACCTGACTTTCCTAAACGGCCGTCCAGCGGGAGAGGCGGTTATGTATCCGTGTTAGTACACTTGGTTTCACCCGCCACCCCCTCCCCTTCTTTCAGCACCCAGTAGATAGTACATAGCAGTCCTGTACACTGCCCACACAGCTCTCAGGAAGAGTGCTGGAGAATACAGAATCATCAGGAACACTCCTACTCCCTCCATCTTGTGTTTACAAGTATGTATGCGTCTGCCTGGAGTGGTATTCGAACATCCAACCAGATCCAAGCCCATTGGCCTTCTAATCAGTTGTTATTCTTTGACTTTACTTTTCTCCCATCTCCTCTCTCCATATTGGTCTTCTCTTCATTCTTTGCTGTGTTTTCCACAGGCTGCATGTGTGTTTGTCTCTTCACTGTGACAGCTACCCTCAGTCCGTATTGTGCGGAGGCCATTTTATTTTCAGAGTGGGGCTGTTGCTACGAGTTCACCGAATTTCAATAGCCGGCGTCATTGAAAGTGTAACCACACAAAGCTACTGCCTACGTCTTCAGGGAGAGGGATGGGAAGAGGGTGACGAATAAAGAAGTGAAACAAGGACAAACATCGAAGGTAGTGCCAATATAATGCTACTCTTTCCCCTTGTCCTTACCCATTCATACTGGACTGCTGTCGTGCTGTAATCAGTAAGAATAATCAGCCTTTCAATCCAAGGTTACAAGGTCAAGGACGCTGCATTGACTACGAACCTGGCCATAATTTGTAAAGTAATTTGCTATCCAACTTCATATGCACCATTGTATTCAGAAAATGTCAGGGTAGTAAGAATCTAAAGTTATTTGAGCTTCATTTGGCTTCTTTGTAAGAATGTTTATGTTATTTAGTACAACGCAATCAATTCCATTGTGGAGAAATGATAATACCTCCATAGTATGCCAATCTTTTCACACACAATCTTATCACGACAGGACAAAAGACAGGAGGATATGACGAATATCAGCCCATCGTCCTTGCTAGTGACTATAGGGTTGAAAAAATATCCAGCAACTCAATGGACGTTTCTTTAAAATCACACTATCGATTCCAGGGATAAAATCCGAGGTGTAAGATGTTGCTGGGTTAGTTCGGTCACAGTGACCCTACAGCACCCAAGGACACAGAGGAAAGTGTGACACGACCCAGCTAGGCCTGTGAGGGAAAGGAAGTCGGCATGCGTGCTGACAGCTAGAGAACACAGCTGCGTTCACGCCGACCGTGTCACCCACACTGCAGTAGTGACGTTGGGGCATGTCATAACATGCCGTGTCATATCCTCGAGTTATAGAATGGCTCAGCGGGTTGCCCACCCTTTCCACAATCAAAACGTCAGCTACTCTGACCATGGCAAACCATTCTTGGACCTTGCCTGCTCTATACATTAATCATCGCTATTCAAAAAGCATGCCCAGTGCATGTTTCTTACCCATTCTATGCCGAGGTGTAGGCCTAAACCCATTGCCAATAAAAGCCTTTTTGACAATATATTTTAACACTAGCTACAGAACAGAAAAACCTTTCCAAAAACTATGGCTGTCATAATGGAAACCATACTAATGAACGGGGAAAAACAATAAACAGTAATGTTATTAACAGGCTTTTGGTCTCTCCATCATTCAATTTCCCCCTTTCATAAATCCCATGCTTTGCGTAGATGAGATGGTCGGTGGACCCTTTCCAGCGCAGAGCTCTAAAAATAAAGCCCTTAAAGCTTTGTAATGATACTCTGTGTCACAGTGTATCTCATCATGGTGGGGAGGCGAGGCCTCTGCTGAGAGGACCGTCTGTGTAGCAGCAATCTCTTTCGGGCAAAAAAAATGCACCAGTTTTACTGCGGATAGTGTTGCTCTGTCCTGATGTCAGTTCATCTTCTCGCCCTACGGTCCGCGCAATCAGAGGGAAACCCAGCCGTGAAGCGACCTTAGCTGTGACCTTCAAAAGAGAAGGGCAGAACGATGCCCAGCAAGCTTTCAGTTCAAGCCATGCTCTGCAGTCTGCGTGTGCCTGCAATCCGTATGGATGCAGTGGCATCATTTAGAGTAAAAGCATTGGGCTTACTTGTGCAGAGGCAGTTTGCAGAGGGACTGAATAACAGACGTTGATGATGTGTTTTGGGGTGGTGGTGCGTTCCTAAATGCAGGGAAAGAGCATGCATTATGTGGCAAGAATGATTAGTCTGTCAGTGCTAGGGCGTCTGCAGCACTGCTTCTCTTTCTCTGAAAACAACAAGATTGTTTTTCTTCACTCTCTCTCCATCGTCTCCACCCAAAGTAGTGTGTCTACTGTGAACGTCTGTGGGTCTTGATGAATCATGTCAAATTCCAATTTGGTCTCTTAGCAGAGAAACAATTGCTTTTGGAACGACTTTCAGTCAATTGCTTCCTAAACGATTGAAGTTGTCGGCTGTATACAAAGCTCAAAGTTTTCCTTTGTTTGGGGGCGGAACTCAGAAACACAATATGACCTTTTCAACCTGCCTCTGACGGGAGAGTGAAGGGGTGGTACGACAACTTTTATGTAAGGATATTTTTACAAGGCTCAATGACAGTGAGTTCTACTCTACTCTCCCCTCTGCAGAAGGATGTCAGAATATCTATCCGCACCTCCCGAGCCAGCTGACCACTTTCCTCTGAGAATGAGATATAGAGGAGACATGCTGGAAACATGGAAATAGTGAGGTTGGTTGGACTAGCTTCCAAAAAATAGACATTCCTCTGCAGACTGAGTGTCTTGCCTCTCATACCACAACAGCAGTACATTTTCCGGAGAATTCGGAGGTTTTCCGGCTCTGGAGCCGCATTCACTGCCTTCTTAGGGATCGTGGTTACTTCTGCATTTCAAGACCAGTGAAACAAAGCCGGAGGTGGGGGGGGTACCAGTCAGTCCTCTTTCTCAGGTAGAGAAAAACCTAGAGAAATTATCTACGGTTTAAAATAATCTATGAGGGTAGTCACTCCCGTTATATCCTGGTCCCTATATTTTCTCACCTCTCTCTCTCTCCCTCTTCTTCCCACTCTCCCCACAGGGCTTCAGGTCCGAGGGTGAACAGACCTTGAGTGGGCGTTGACACTGCATTTGTTTTGCACACAACACACGTCAGAGTCCACCCCACGGCAGGTCGGATAGGGCTACTAACAGGTGATCATTATCACACCAGTCAAAAATACCAATCTGTTGCCTTTAGCACCAGTTAATAGTGCTGTTTAATGATCAATACTCTCTGGAAAGGTCCAATAGCAGCAAGCACTAATACCACAGCCAGTCCATCTCAGCTGGCTTCCCCCTCAGGCTGTAGAAACAACCAGGGCAAGCAAGCTGGGCTCAGAATCATCATCCTTGACCTCTATAACTCCTGGGGTATGACCTTTGATGTCACAAAGCCCCCACAATGGGTGCCATGCACCTAATGACTTAACACTAGAACCTCTAAAGCGGTCATTATGACTGCTCATTTCTTTTATTACTCTGCCATTTATTAAGTCATGCCCCCCTCTGTCCTTGACTTTTCCTAAATGAGTCTATATAACACACCGCCGTTGTCAGAATCTTAATATCACAGTAGGGCCTGCTCCGCTCCTTCTCCCAACAGTAGGGCCTGCTCCGCTCCTTCTCCCAACAGTAGGGCCTGCTCCGCTCCTTCTCCCAACAGTAGGGCCTGCTCCGCTCCTTCTCCCAACAGTAGGGTCTGCTCCGCTCCTTCTCCCAACAGTAGGGTCTGCTCCGCTCCTTCTCCCAACAGTAGGGTCTGCTCCGCTCCTTCACCCAACAGTAGGGCCTGCTCTGCTCCTTCTCCCAACAGTAGGGCCTGCTCCGCTCCTTCTTCAGACTGTTGAAGGTGCAGTGCCCAGTTGATAATCACTCCCACAATTGCCTAAAAACTGAACCTAAACTATACCGAAACTAATTTCACACATAACAGAGGAAATAAATGAAGTAAAGTATGATGGGAAGAAAGGGTGAGTTGATGAGGAAGGGGAAGCGAACGAGGCATAATTATGTCATCACCAATTGTGAATGAAAAACAGGGCGGGCCATTCTATTGTATTGATCCATTCTAATTATAGGTCTAATCTTAAAATGGTATGTACCCTATATCAGTTCACCCAATCAAAGCAGTCTTATCAGTCTACTCTGGCCTACTTGGAGTAGGGTACACAGTGAGAGCGTGTGTAATTATAATATCTGGGAAAAGATCCACATCGGGCAGCAGGTGCGAATGTGGTGATGAGGCTTGTGGAACCTTACATTAGCAAGGGGAGCAATGTCACCATGGACAATTTCTTCACTTCACATTGACGAACAAGTTGCTTGCAAAGAAAACAAGTCAGGTCGGCACCATGAACAAAGTGAGACGGGAGCTCCCTCCCTCTATGCAAAATAAGGCACCTGAACAGCCGTTGTCGTACAAAGGTCGACGGGACACAATAAAGAAAGAACCGGAGTCTATTACACACTACAACCAAACAAAATGTATGTCAAAGTGTTTCAAGACTTACAAAAATGGTGTCAACTGTTAGGACAAGGGACAACAGCTAAATGAAACTGATGCCATTGCGTGAAGCTGCACACAAGCAGACAATAATGGACAATTTTTGACTGCTGTCACAACTATACTTATATTCATTATAATGCCTTTGTTGCTTTTGTGCAGTTTCACTATTTATCAAGGCCACTTGGCGATTATAATGATGCTTAGGCTACTGATGTTTTCATCATTTGACCGCGCTTCTTTTGACCCTGTCTTGGTGGTTGGGGTATTTTTGTAAAAAAACGTTATAAAAAATAAGCTGTTACCATGTTCCAACGCATATGCTTTCTGTTTCATAGTTGCTCCACGAATACCATTGATTGAACACTTGAATTTTGGCGTTTTTTTTTATATAGCCTACTTTAACATAAACAAATGAAAATGCTATTGTGTTATTTGAAATAAAATACAAATCGTATTCTAATTTTACCCAAGGCCTTCATAAACACAAACAACTGATTATTTTTGCGAAAGCATATCTTAATTACACAGTCAGAATGTTAGTCAGAAAGACTGCTCTTTAGTTTGAAGGGGGGTCCATTGAGGCCCAGCGGTTCTAGTTTTAAAGTGGAACTGACACCGTTTTAACTACTTTGCAGAAGTGAAACAGTTAATCATTATATTGGTCTAAAATTTCAAATTCGCAGTTTATGCTTTAAAACCAACTTTATAAGAGGTTTTAAAAATAGGTTACATTTGACTCAAAATTCCATTAGGTAGTCAGGCATTGTTGGCAGAATTAAAAGGATGCAGTCAATGCATTATTAAAACCCATAGCGGCCGTCTACGGCCTTTCAAATTACTATGTGTTGTAAACAATAATCTGTGTCAATATCGCAATACTAACTTGCTAACAACCTGTCGTTTTCGTGTGGCTGCTGTCATCAACCAGAAACAGGCTATGCTGTCAGTTTACTTTTCAACGTTTTTTAAAAACTTCATTACTCAAAATGACGGCGCTGAAGCGGACATGACTTTTCACTGTGAAAGAGGCTGTATCTACTGTATGTTGGTTGGTGATACGGATTTGGACACATCCTTTCACTTTGAAAAGCTATCATGTCGAGGTGAGTGAAATAAGTAAACAGCAGATATACAGTATGTTTGGTGTTTTCGATGTTTGATGCTGTGAAACTTTGGGAATAGCTCTCAGATTAGTAAGTCATGTCATGATAACTTGGTTGGTACAGGCGAGCCCATGAGCGGTGGAGATCGAATGATTGCTCTCAGTCTCATGGAAATAGTTGCAGTGTTTAGCTGTACATAGTCAGCTAACTATACTGAACAAAAATATAAACGCAACATGTAAAGTGTTGGTTTCATGAGCTGAAATAAAAGATCCCATACGCACAAAAAGCACATTTCTCTCAAATTTTGTGCAGAATTGTGTTTGATTAGAGGAGAGAGAGAATGTGTATGGTTGAGAAAAAGAACGGGAAGGAAGAGAGAGAGTAATAGTGTGAGAGGGAGAGAGAGATGATGTTCCTGACCACAATTGTATCCTATTTGTTGCCCCTCTAGGTCAGTGAAAGGGAGGGAAGTAATGTGGAGTCAGGGCTCAGCAGCAAAAGGCAGGGAGGAAGAGGAGTTAGAGATGATTGGAGGGATAGAGATGTGGAGCAATGAGGGAGGAGTGGAGCGAGAGGAGAGTGGAGGGAGAGAGGAAGAGGAGAGTGGAGGGAGAGAGGAAGAGGAGAGTGGAGGGAGAGAGGAAGAGGAGAGTGGAGGGAGAGAGGAAGAGGAGAGTGGAGGGAGAGAGGAAGAGGAGAGTGAAGAGTGTGGCACCATGGCGCGTGGACCGAGTTGTAACTCATTTGAAAGCATGTGAAGTTTGAAGGGCGCAAGAGAGGGTGTGTGGTGTGTTTCCGGAGTGGAGGCAGGGCAAAGCGTGGGAGATGTGTAGGAACCTCCTTTGAGTGCTCTACATGTTCTGGGCCACTTTGCAGGATGGGCCGTGCTTCCAGAAGTTCCATGACATGTTGTAGGCTAAACACAAACACTAAAGTGACAGGGTGAAATATGAACTTGTCCTCCACATCTTTTATTGTCTCTGAACAGTTGTTGTGTATCTTCTCTCTTTATCTGTCTCTATGTAACACTTACATTCACTGAATTGTTGTCAAAGTAGGCTACTATTTCTACGTTTTGTGTCAGGCCTGGTCTCTACTAAATCTTACTGAGAGAGGTTACCTACATTTTGAAATAGTCTCTGAATAGTTGTTTGCATTTTTTCATTGTTACAGAAGTAAGAATCGTTGTCAATCAAATAGCCTACTTTGTGTGGGTTTTGAAATACTTTCTGAATATTGTCATCTGGTCACATTTTGGATAATTTTTATTGATTTATATGTAAATAATATATTATACTTGGTACATTTTGAGTGAGTAATTTAGTCAAATTTACTCAAATTGAAATACTCTAGTTTTTTTTGTTGTGTTGAGTTTTAATCGTTTTTTGATAGTGTCTTTACACAATGGAAGATAAAATGAGTGTTCTTCCTATTGACATGAATGTGGTGTAACATTAAAGAGGTTGTGCTCTTTTAAACTAAGTTAACTTGTAATTGTCATTTGTTTTTGAGCTATGTCTGTTTGAAATGTGTGAGAAAATGAGCTTTATCTTGAAAATTCTCGGTAATCTACAGCATCATTCTAGAATTACATTAGGGTCTAAAGGGTTAATAATTCACCATAAATCGCTAGGTAGTCTAATAAATATTGCTATCAGGTTGTAAATCACAGCTGATACATTGTTCGTTTCAGTTTTCACTCTCACAATATTTTAGAAAAAAACGGACGAAAAGGGCAGTGATTGGGAATCTCCACACAATCAATCTAGCTATGCAGTAGCTACGTGGCTAAGGCTATAGCTTATTTATTTATGTAAGGCCTACTTACTTAGCTAGCAAGATAGCGAAGTCATTTAGCTAGCTAGAACCTAAAATGACAGAGCCTTGTAGCTACTGTAGCTAGTTAGATAGCAGCTGGAAGGATGCCATGTTGTTATGGGACTGGGGGCAGGCTGCAGGAGGCCAAACAGGTGACTTAATTATTCCCCATCGTATTTAAAGAGCAATGTTGACTGTCAACTACACGCTGAAAAAGTTTGAGAGGGTTTATTTACTGTCCCCTGTGCTAGATTTGAGCTCATATGGCTCAGGCTAACATTGTTGTGGTAGTTCTGGATAGGCACCTGAAGGAGATGGCCTACCTATTGGTTGTTTGATCAATTTGACTGTAAAGTTCCCAAAAGTAAGACTCGTGTGGCATTTATATATTTGCAGGAAACCATTCAAGGTTCTTGTGACTTTTGCTAGCTACCGCTTTCTAAACAATGATCGGAACAAAATCATGCTGTTCTGCTGCCTGTCCAGTGGAGTGCAACATCAAAGTGAAATGGCACATGACCATATGGCATGGCCTACAGTGAGGGAAAAAAGTATTTGATCCCCTGCTGATTTTGTACGTTTGCCCACTGACAAAGAAATGATCAGTCTATCATTTTAATGGTAGGTTTATTTGAACAGTGAGAGACAGAATAACAACAACAAAATCCAGAAAAACGCATGTCAAAAATGTTATAAATTGATTTGCATTTTAATGAGGGAATCTGATTGATTGATTGCTTCTGTGGACAGGTGTCTTTTATACAGGTAACAAGCTGAGATTAGGAGCACTCCCTTTAAGAGTGTGCTCCTAATCTCAGCTCGTTACCTGTATAAAAGACACCTGGGAGCCAGAAATATTTCTGATTGAGAGGGGGTCAAATACTTATTTCCCTCATTAAAATGCAAATCAATTTATAACATTTTTGACATACGTCTTTTTGCATTTTTTTGTTGTTATTCTGTCTCTCACTGTTCAAATAAACCTACCATTAAAATTATAGACTGATCATGTCTTTGTCAGTGGGCAAACGTACAAAATCAGCAGGGGATCAAATACTTTTTTCCCTCACTGTATTTGCATAATAGGCCTACTCTAGCTGTGATTGGTTATGACGCACCGGTCTGTGTAGAGTCCAGGCCTGGACAAGACTGACATTTTTATTAGTTTTTATTTACTGCAGTGTCTATTAATTGCCCAAATGCACAGCCGCTTTCCCATTCATATTACTATTGAATTTTCACAAATTCCTGACTGTCATTTCCAAACATTCTATGAATGTATGAAAACAAAACATTCGCGTATGTGCTCGTTGTCACAAAATTAAAATAATTGAGTCATATTCTTCCTGAGAATGGATATGAACATATTTTAATAAGATGGTGCTAAATCTCTGTCAGTTCATCGGCAGATCGAAGAGGGCTACTAACGAGTGATCATTATCACACCAGTCACATATACCAATCTGTTGCTTTTAGCACCAGTTAATAGTGCTGTTTAATGATCAATCCTCTCTGGAAAGGTCCAATAGCAGCAAGCACTAATACCACAGCCAGTCCATCTCAGCTTGCTTCCCCCTCAGGCTGTAGAAACAACCAGGGCAAGCAAGCTGGGCTCAGAATCATCATCCTTGACCTCTATAACTCCTGGGGTATGACCTTTGATGTCACAAAGCCCCCACAATGGCTGCCATGTGCCTAATGGCTTAAGCCCCAGAGTCCATCTGCTTGCTGCAGACTCGCTCCTGCTTGATGAGGGTCTGTGAGGGAGAGGTAAGGGCTCAGGCAAGCCTGCTCTGCCTCAGCTCCTGGGTGCGTGCCAAATGGCACCCTGTTCCCTGTATAGTGCACTACTTTTGACCAGGACCCATGGCGAATAGGATGCCATTTGGGACGCATCCTCTGTCTGTCTGGTCGCCTCTGGAAGCAGCTGTATTGTAATGAATCAGGCAGAGGTCCGGGACAAGCGGCACTGTCACAAGGACAGCCCGGCATCGCTGGAAACAAGGACCCCCTTCTCAGCGGCCAGCCCCAGGAATGAACTTGGCAGATTAGCCATTCAGGAAACAAATAAGGCTTCCACACAGACGGCCCCCCGTGAAATGAACAAAAACAATCCACCGCCCGGGACCGGAGACAAGGAAGCGCCTTGGAAAGAACCAGCTTTTTTTTCTCTAAAGCCTTTTGTCTGAGGGAGTGAAAAACCCTCTGCCTGCCATCTTGTTGTCCATTTCTCCCCCCTCCTCTTCTCTCCCACTCTCTAATAAGAAATAGAATACATACTCTGGGTGCAGAAGATCGGCCACACTGCAGTACAGACATCTCCATGGAGTTCATGTATGGGCTACTGGCCTCCATCTTGCTCTCTGTCCGTCAAAAGGAGGTTAGGACCCAAAGGAGGACATCAAAGCTCAAGAATAGCAGAGGCACGCTATCAGGTTTCTAGTAGGGAGAGCAAAAGGGAGTGAACTGCTTTGATCAAACTGACTGCCCCCTGTTGTCACTGTAACTTTACTGTCTTGACCCTGTTCTGTTGGGGAAAGATAATGTTGTTCTCGCCCACCTCTGGTGCTGGGATTCAGCCAGTGGGGCTCATCTCTTAGGGAGAGGCTGGGTCAGGGGAACTGACAATGTTTACTTGCTAGGGAGGCTAGAAGTATGGCTCGGGGAGGTTGGATCATTACATGATGCTGGTTTGACGTTAAATTCCACGAGCCAAGGTCTTTGGGAGCTTCAGAGGCCAGGCTAGGCGAGTGGCCGATCTGCCCAGGCCTGTTACGATGGACGGGCGGGGGCGGCAGCCACAGCCGAGACCCCACCGCCCTCCCTCCATCTTCAAACAGTTGCCTGGCAACACTGACGGAGAGCTCTGGGCTGGCCTCTGGGCTGCAGTGAATTAGCTGCCTCTGCCTCTGGCCGCAGCTCTAGGATGGGGACGATGGGTGGCCCGGTTTGTTTGTTGTCAGAGACCCAGTCCAGTCCTGGCAATGGCCGCAGGTCCTGAACCATTCAGTAATGAATTCTGCTAATGAAGTCTTCTCTTTCACGGAATCGCTTTATTTCAGAGCCCCCGTCCGTCATACAGGCAGACAGGCACTGATTACTTTGGCAAAGCAACAACACCAAATTCAATACGGGTAAAGGGTTAGTTGGAGGGAGAATCACGGTTGGTAAAAAGTGAACAGAGCAGCAGCGGCTGCTACACAACTACATTTTCAGACGTTCCGCTTAACTGATTTGCAGTGATGCCATGCTTATTAGCGCAATCATTCACTTCCCCTCAGCTAACAAAGCCACGTACAACCGACTGGGCATGGCCCCCCTATAGTCAGCATTCAGTCCCATCCCGCTGAGATGGAAATGCCTCTGATAATCTTTAGAGGCAACAGCCAACCTTCAGAGTTTTTCCTCCTCTTCCCCTCCCTTTTCTACGGGTCTGCCATCTGTCTCTGATTCAGCCCATGATAATGTAGGTTAATTATTATGCAGGAGAGGGAACGCATACTCTACCAAGAGAGGCAAGCGCCACAGCAGCCCGGTCCCTGAAGTAGCCACATCAACTGCTCTGAATATATCACCTTCATAGTAGTAAGGAGAAGGGAAGCCTAGCCTATAGGGAAACCGCTTCTTATATGGTATGAAGTGAGAACTAGTGAAAAGAACATATGGGCAATGCAGTAAAGAATAGCCTATATATGACAGTAAAGAATAGCCTATATATGACAGTAAAGGATAGCCTATATATGACAGTAAAGGATAACCTATATATGACAGTAAAGGATAGCCTATATATGACAGTAAAGGATAGCCTATATATGACAGTAAAGGATAGCCTATATATGACAGTAAATGATAGCCTATATATGACAGTAAAGGATAGCCTATATATGACAGCAAAGGATAGCCTATATATGACAGTAAAGGATAACCTATATATGACAGTAAAGGATAACCTATATATGACAGTAAAGGATAGCCTATATATGACAGTAAAGGATAGCCTATATATGACAGTAAAGGATAGCCTATATATGACAGTAAAGGATAGCCTATATATGACAGTAAAGGATAGCCTATATATGACAGTAAAGGATAGCCTATATATGACAGTAAAGGATAGCCTATATATGACAGTAAAGGATAGCCTATATATGACAGTAAAGGATAGCCTATATATGACAGTAAAGGATAGCATATATGACAGTAAAGGATAGCCTATATATGACAGTAAAGGATAGCCTATATATGACAGTAAAGGATAGCCTATATATGACAGTAAAGGATAGCCTATATATGACAGTAAAGGATAGCCTATATATGACAGTAAAGGATAACCTATATATGACAGTAAAGGATAACCTATATATGACAGTAAAGGATAACCTATATATGACAGTAAAGGATAGCCTATATATGACAGTAAAGAATAGCATATATGACAGTAAAGGATAGCCTATATATGACAGTAAAGGACAGCCTATATATGACAGTAAAGGATAGTATATATATTATTTATACTATTTTCTACATTGTAGAATAATAGTGAAGACATCAAAACTATGAAATAACACATATGGAATCATGTAGTAACCAAAAAAGTGTTAAATATATCAAAATAAAATGCAAATTAATTACTTAAAAATCATACAATGTGATTTTTACAAAAAAATTACAGACCTCTACATGCTTTGTAAGTAGGAAAACCTGCAAAAAATCGGCAGTGTATCAAATACTTGTTCTCCCCACTGTATGTAGTAAAGGATAGGCTATACATGTAGTAAAGGATAGCCTATACATGTAGTAAAGGATAGCCTATATATATATATTATATATATATACAGTGGGGAAAAAACGTTTTTAGTCAGCCACCAATTGTGCAAGTTCTCCCACTTAAAAAGATGAGAGAGGCCTGTAATTTTCATCATAGGTACACGTCAGCTATGACAGACAAAATGAGGAAAAAAAATCCAGAAAATCACATTGTAGGATTTTTTGTGAATTTATTTGCAAATTATGGTGGAAAATAAGTATTTGGTCAATAACAAAAGTTTCTCAATACTTTGTTATATACCCTTTGTTGGCAATGACACAGGTCAATCGTTTTCTGTAAGTCTTCACAAGGTTTTCACACACTGTTGCTGGTATTTTGGCCCATTCCTCCATGCAGATCTCCTCTAGAGCAGTGATGTTTTGGGGCTGTCGCTGGGCAACACGGACTTTCAACTGCCTCCAAAGATTTTCTATGGGGTTGAGATCTGGAGACCTTGAAATGCTTCTTACGAAGCCACTCCTTCGTTGCCCGGGCGGTGTGTTTGGGATCATTGTCATGCTGAAAGACCCAGCCACGTTTCATCTTCGATGCCCTTGCTGATGGAAGGAGGTTTTCACTCAAAATCTCACGATACATGGCCCCATTCATTCTTTCCTTTACACGGATCAGTCGTCCTGGTCCCTTTGCAGAAAAACAGCCCCAAAGCATGATGTTTCCACCCCCATGCTTCACAGTAGGTATGGTGTTCTTTGGATGCAACTCGGCATTCTTTGTCCTACAAACACGACGAGTTGAGTTTTTACCAAAAAGTTCTATTTTGGTTTCATCTGACCATATGACATTCTCCCAATCCTCTTCTGGATTATCCAAATGCACTCTAGCAAACTTCAGACGGGCCTGGACATGTACTGGCTTAAGCAGGGGGACACATCTGGCACTGCAGGATTTGAGTCCCTGGCGGCGTAGTGTGTTACTGATGGTAGGCTTTGTTACTTTGGTCCCAGCTCTCTGCAGGTCATTCACTAGGTCCCCCCGTGTGGTTCTGGGATTTTTGCTCACCGTTCTTGTGATCATTTTGACCCCACGGGGTGAGATCTTGCGTGGAGCCCCAGATCGAGGGGAGATTATCAGTGGTCTTGTATGTCTTCCATTTCCTAATAATTGCTCCCACAGTTGATTTCTTCAAACCAAGCTGCTTACCTATTGCAGATTCAGTCTTCCCAGCCTGGTGCAGGTCTACAATTTTGTTTCTGGTGTCCTTTGACAGCTCTTTGGTCTTGGCCATAGTGGAGTTTGGAGTGTGACTGTTTGAGGTTGTGGACAGGTGTCTTTTATACTGATAACAAGTTCAAACAGGTGCCATTAATACAGGTAACGAGTGGAGGACAGAGGAGCCTCTTAAAGAAGAAGTTACAGGTCTGTGAGAGCCAGAAATCTTGCTTGTTTGTAGGTGACCAAATACTTATTTCCCACCATAATTTGCAAATAAATTCATTAAAAATCCTACAATGTGATTTTTTGGATTTTTTTTCTCTCAATTTGTCTGTCATAGTTGACATGTACCTATGAAGAAAATTACAGGCCTCTCTCATCTTTTTAAGTGGGAGAACTTGCACAATTGGTGGCTGATTAAATACTTTTTTCCCCCACTGTATATATATATATATTATATATATAAATGTAGTAAAGGATAGCCTATATATGTAGTAAAGGATAGCCTATATATATATATGTAGTAAAGGATAGCCTATATATGTAGTAAAGGATAGCCTATAGATGTAGTAAAGGATAGCCTATATATATGTAGTAAAGGATAGCCTATATATATGTAGTAAAGGATAGCCTATATATGTAATAAAGGATAGCCTATATATATATGTAGTAAAGGATAGCCTATATATATGTAGTAAAGGATAGCCTATATATATGTAGTAAAGGATAGCCTATATATGTAATAAAGGATAGCCTATATATATGTAGTAAAGGATAGCCTATATATATGTAGTAAAGGATAGCCTATATATATATGTAGTAAAGGATAGCCTATATATATGTAGTAAAGGATAGCCTATATATATATGTAGTAAAGGATAGCCTATATATATATATATATATGTAGTAAAGAATAGCCTGTATATAACAGTAAAGGATAGCATATATATGTAGTAAAGGATAGCCTATTTATATGTAGTAAAGGATAGCCTATATATGTAGTAAAGGATAGCCTATATATGACAGTGGGTGGTAGTGAATGGGTAAATGAAGGGGAGGGGCTTCCAGTTCCAGTGATGAGCCCAATGATTGAGGGACGGGGGCGGGACTGTGACACTAAAATAGTGGAGGAGCGTGACTAACGAGGGCCATGGTCATTTTCATTGGGACACACCACCCTTTACAGAAATCGAGTCCAGGTAATCCCTTCCTCTCCGTTTCAATCCATTTTCTTCCATTCAGCGTGGAATAAACATGACCCAGGATGAGGAGGATAGGGACAGCCTCCTCCTCGTTAGGGATGGGAGACAAGTGAGCCGCTGTCAGGGATTCCCCCTCTAGAACAAGGGTCTGTTTGTAGGAGGCTAGGTCCACATTCCAGGATGTAAAAGGGTGAACGGAGGATGGGAGGTTGGACCTCATCAACCCCCGATTCCACTCCATCAATCCCTGACACCTGGCTGGGTATCTCTGCTTTGCAGCAGTCCGGGCGGGCACTGCAGTCTGCAGCAAATGAACCACACCATGGTGTGGCCTGGAAACAACGATATTTATGCTCATTGATGTCTCTGACGGCATGGAGAAGAGGGGAGGGAGGGAGGAGGGGGGTGGAGTTTGGATCATTTTGGCCACCAGGAAAAGTGCTGAGACAATCAAAAAGCAGACCATGTGAATAATAACCATACTTACTATGTAAAAGGGCTTTGTGGTAGGGATAGCTTTAAGGTAACATTTGCCTTGACTCTGGGTGCTAATGAACCTTAGCGGGAGGAAGAGAAGGAGAGCTTTTGCTTTAGCTCTTTAAGGGCCTGTCAGGATCGTCCCGTGAAGCCTGAAACAATTCCACAGCATCTTTATAGATGAGCCGGAAAATAACTCTCCAGAGGATATGTGGAAAGAAACCCCACTTTTAATTAAAAAACGTACCCTAATCTTCAGCGCTCTCAGCGAACGCTTTCATGCACCAAACTCCTCTAAGAAGTCCTACGAATTAATTTGTCCCCCTTTTAAAAATGAGTTGAAGGGGGGCGCTTTATTTTAGGTCCCTGCATGACCCACTTGATGTGCACACCTACCTTCCCTAACCCCGGTCTCCCTAGATCTGTTTGGGACGCACTTTCAGGAAGTAAGATCCCCGTCCTATTGGGAGTAGTAGCTCCAGGGTTCTGCTACCCTCTCATGTGAGAGCAAAGATAGATTTGAAAGACTTAAAATAATAAGAAAATAACATTGAACAGAAACAGAAGTTAAAAGAGAAGTCCCTACAGAGCTCAAAGTTTTAAGAGGTCTCTTTCCCCTCATACCTTCAATCAATCAGAAGCTTTCAAATGTTTTATTCATAACTGATAACACTTAAGCACTGCAGACCCCTTCCAAGGGAGGCCATTGTAACCAGCTCTTGTCTTCCATAGATGACAGGAAAATAACTGATATGAGTGTAAGCAACCAGCAGTTAAAGGCAGCACTGCGGCAAACTGACGCCCCCGTTGGCAGCCCTCACCGGTCTCTTTCCAAACATTGCCCCCAACAAAGGAAAGATTCCACACACACACACACACGTTTGATGTGGGGATTACTTCGCTCAAGGTCGGTTCACTGTTCTGAGCGTGTGTTTCCGCGTTCTGTGTGTGTGTGTGTAGGTGTGTGTTGGAGGGCTTCCTGTTTGTTCTGCCAGCCTGCCACCTGAGAATGTCTGAAGCAGGCCCGCCTCCATCTACCAGGTCCTGACTGGGGAATAGACTTTGGAGAGGCTTGCCACCTACCTGCCTGCCACACTGAAACAAAGTAATAACACAGGGACACTAGATACATCAAAGGGGAATGGGATCGTGTGTGTTGTATTCTGGAGGGGTGACTCCTATTATTGCAGTAGACACAACACACCTCAGAGAGGAGCTGATGGGAGACGACATACCACTCAGGTAAATAGTGTGTGTACACCTTGGTTTTGGCCTAGGGTGACTGTACCCAGACCACAGGATATTCAGAGAGAACAATTTACTCTTTCAATTACTGGCACTCCAGAACACAATGGATACAGGACCTGGTCACACAGAGGTCTAAGGTAACCTGGAGCTAAAATGAATGGAAAGATAAACTAATAGAGAAATCTCTTCACTGTCTGTCCCTTTGTATACTGAACAAAAATAGAAATGCTACATGCAACAGTTTCATAGATTTTACTAAGTTACAGCTAATATGAGGAAATCAGTCAATTGAAATAAATTCATTAGGCCCTAATCTATGGATTTCACATGACTGGGAATAAAGATATGCATCTGTTGGTCACAGATATAGTCACAAAAAAATGGGCCTCACAATGGGCATTAGGATCTCGTCACAGTATTTTTGTGCATTCAAATTGCCATTGCTAAAATGCTAATTGTGTTTGTTGTCCGTAGCTTATGCCCACCCATACCATAAATCCCACAGCCACCATGTGGCACTCTGTTCACAATACTGACATCAGCAAACCACTCGGCCACACGATGCCATACACGTGGTCAGCGGTTGTGAGGCCAGTTGGACGCACTGCAAAATTCTCTAAAATGACGTTTGAGGTGGCTTATGGTAGAGAAATGAACATTAAATTCTCTGGCAACAGCTCTGGTGGACATTCCTGCAGTCAGCATGCCAATTGCACGCTCCCTCAAAACTTGAGACAACTGTGGCATTGTGTAGTGACAAAACTGCACATTTTAGAGTGGCCTTTTATTGTCCCCAGCACAAGGTGCACCTGTGTAATGATCATGCAGTTTAATCAGCTTCTTGATATGCCAAACCTGTCAGGTGGATGGGTTATCTCGGCAAAGGATAAAATGCTCACTAACAGGGATGTAAACACATTTGTTCACAACATTTGAGAGAAATAATTTTTTTGTGCATATGGAACATTTCTGGGATCTTTTATTTCAGCTCACGAAACATGGGACCAACAATTTACATGTTGCGTTTATATTTTTGTTCAGTGTAGTATCCTTGTTTTCCTGTAGCGAAAACCTTACCCAACTTGTGCCTAAATGCACTTTGTCCTGTACAATATGCTGCTTGTATTACCAAAGATAAATAACAGGGCTCTGTGAAGCCTCTTCACGCTGTAGTAAATGACCTGGGGACGTGAAGCTGAGTCAGCAGGTGCTGCTCCACAGCTGGTCTGAGACCCAGCAGCACAAGCTGGCCACCAGGCTCTCCGCTTGCTTACCCCCGGGGGGCTCCGGCTCTCCCACACTCAAATTAAAGAGGCCAGTCGGTCCACATCAGCACTTTCTCTGTCTCAGCTGCTTGCTGCTGTGTTGGGGCTGGTAGGAGGGAGCCATATACCCAGAGAGAGACTGTGGTGGTGTCCATAGAAATATAATTACTAGAAATGGGAATCCTCATTCATGTCAATGTACCGTGCTAGGTAGTAATTATATTTCTATGGTGGTGCCCAGCCCATGTGGACAGCCTGAGCCTTCGAGCAACAACTCTGCTCAACCAGGACCAATTCAACTCCTCTCTCTCCTTCTTTCTCCTCGGTGGAGAATGAAAAGCAACCCACGGGCAAGAAGACGAGTAATTAAAAATCGAATAGTTCTCCTCTCAGCTAAATTATTTGTGGTCTTGTTGCCTCTTGGTTTTGTTTACGTGTCAAAGTAATCCTCGGTACGGAAATAACAAGGGCTGGATAGATGGGGAGGCCAGATTTAACTGAGTTAGAAACCACAGATGGCCAGCGTCTCATTTATGACTTATCTTTCTCATTAAGTGCTGGTTAGTGACTGTTTAGGAAGCTTTGGATGGCGCACCATGACGAAAGGAAAATGCAGTGTTTGCCAGTTTCGAGGACTCGTGCCTACTTGCTATGGACGCCAACTGAGAAGGACCTGCATCACAGTCCATAGAAAGGGAAGTCAGCAAAATCTACTACAAGTATGCAATAAAAAACCATTACCACTACTCAGAAACTGCACTGTATATTCAAAAAGGGAGAAAAACTCCCCCCAAGGTTTCAGGAAGAAGACAAACTTCCAGAGGGTGAAATGTAAAGTATGTCCTCAAAATGGCGGCCATATTTCACAAGGGTAATGGTAAACAAGTAGGGGCCTGGCGTAATGCAGGGAGTAATGACGCCCTGCTAATCACATCAGCAGCCCAGCAGTCAGTCTAACAGGAGGCCTGCTGACGCTGCTGGGACTGGGACAGGGTGGGCGGGAAATAAACACGTAGCCATGGAATCTCTGCTCATTCTAATCCATCACGCTAACACAACAGAACACGCTGAGGCTCACACCACTGTGGCATTAGAGATGTATTATAGCGCCCGTATTCATAACAATGCTATCTGCCCCAGGCTGTTTCTGAAGCTGAGAGGGAAGACAGCATACCCCAGCAAGCCTAGTCGGCGGATGCTGTTGTTGAGATCCACCTGGGGTACTTATGGAGTGTGTGTGTGTGTGTGTGTGTGTGTGTGTGTGTGTGTGTGTGTGTAGGGGGGAAAGTACCATTGATTTTCCATTTTGTATTAGTAAATTAATCCCTACAACGTGCTCCCTCTATCCTCTGCGGAGGACTTGATATCGATTACTGTGTTATATCGCTTTAAGGAGGGGGCTGTTGGGAATAGAGTCATGGTAATGTTTCATTCTGGACCATGCAAAACAAACACTGGCTAAACTGCTGGGGGGATTCGATGGGGAATTTCGCAGTGTCCAAAAATGTGACAGTGTCTTGAATGGCCGTTTCCAAGTATTTCTCAAAGGGAAATATTGTAAATTCTCCCAGATACCAGCTCCTTCCATTCAAAGATAAACACATTCTAAATTCCACACTGTGGTTTGGGGCCAACAGTCATTATTCTACCATTGTCACGAAACAGTTCCCTCATCAGTCATATTCTAAACACATCCTGTCCACAAGGACTGTAATCTCATTAGGGTTCTGGAACCCCCATGACACTCAGCAACTGATCCCAGAACAGATGTCGTACTACTCCATATCTTGGCTGTTCTGTTGCTGCTACCTTCCATTTCTCTGAGTTTTAATAACCAGTGTGTATGGAGAGGAACAGCAGCATCATTCTGGACTTGGATGGGACTACAGCTATACATCTCTTTTCAGTTCAGTCAAGGGGTGCGTCCAAAATGCCACCCTATTCCCTATCTCGTGCAACACTTTGGACCAGAGGCCCGTAGACTCTGTAAAGGCTCTTGTCAAAAGTAGTGCACTATATAAGGAATAGAGCCCCATGGTAACTTCACGGCATCAAGGGAAATCCATCCGTTTTAACGGGAATTAGAAGGAGAAGAGGCAGAGGGAGGGTAAAAAACCTTCAGCAAAGAAGAATGTAATGAAGAGTAATGAAGCAATAGTGGCTAGTAGGAGCTTGAAATATTACTGCTGTGGGTTACTACTGCAGGATGCTGTAGGACTTGACTGGGGTCAATCTGAGTGAGAAGGATGATAGACGGCAACTTAATTGCGTCAACCACCTCCTCCCATTCACCTTGCTGACGTTCTCCTTTTCACCTGGCATAGTGAGTGGCTGATGAAGGATGAGTTGTTTCTGTCTGAAAGGGAAAGGACTAGGCTATCAGTAGTATGGCTGTAGAGGCACAGTGCCAGAGGGACGTTCTGTTTTATTCTCACTAACCACACATTGTGCAGTCATTGTTCTTCAAAACATACTCTCACTTAGACACACAACATGCTACAAAAGTTACAAAACAAGTATATATTCTGATTCTAATGTCCAATAGATCTGAACAGACAAGTTGACAAACTGTGATTATTAAGGCAATTAAATAGAAAAACATTTGAAGAAATTGTACAGGTCCTGGCACGACAAGTCCTGTTTATTTTAAGAACTCTCTTATAAAACTAAGCAGTGGGTTTAAGAGGGTTCAGATGGAAATTGTTTGTGGCTGGTATGGATTCTGTAACCAAGTGTTTGACGATGCTATAAAACCGGTGGGCTAGCCTACATGTTCAAGAAAGAAACACGGTTCCGAATCCCAAAAAAGGAAGACTGGATAATATTACAGTACAGGTTTTGGCAGTGGTGTCACGGTATGTTCGACAATTACAAGTGATATCTCCTCCTTTTTTCTTTGGGTCCACCACTTTTTCTTATTTTGAAATGCCATCTTCAGAGAGTCTGAAAGCTCCCGGGCAGCCAGCGGTGGTGATGCCCTCCAGGACACATTGGGCTGTTTGAAGTGCTGCCTTTACAGGCAACCTGGTACTCATTGATATTCCAACGGTTACTTTCCCTGCCTCAACTCAGAAGTTTCCCCCCTTAAATTGAAAAACCTGTGTGTGTGTGGGGGATAATAATAATAATGGTGTGTGTGTGTAGTGTGTGTGTAGTGTGCTAACAGTTGGCTCAAGGGGAGTGTCACAATGAGATAGAAAGCTGAGGCTCAGTCAGTGCCGTTTTTGTGCTACAAAAGGACAGGTGCCAGCTGATCCTGAAGACATTGCTTCTGGGTGGAAGTGGAGGTAACTGTTGCGGTGTGAGCCGTAATGGAGGGGGATAGGGAGCATGCGGGTCCCCTGTAGAGGTTGGCCAATTGGGTCGTTGTGGTAAGATGGTAGAGCCGTGGGGGGGGGCCAGTTTCCAGGTGGCCAGTTGAATGCACACTGAGATTGGAGAAAAGGGGACTCCATGTGGTGCCTCCAGGAGGAATATGAGTTGTGGTGGTAATGGCGCCGCACACCTTCGTCTTGGGGATTGTCATGCCCTCAGAAGGGCCTTCTCAGTGCCTTCTGGCACAATATAGTCAAGTTCAGTTCTCAGACCAGTCAAACTCCTTACATAGACTAACCCTAGGCTCAATAGAAAAGTATAGAGTTCAAAGAGGAGAGAGTCTTGAGACAAGACTACCATGGTATAATAAATCACATATAACCAGTTCTGGGACCAGACTACCATGGTATAATAAATCACATATAACTAGTTCTGGGACCAGACTACCATGGTATAATAAATCACATATAACCAGTTCTGGGACCAGACTACCATGGTATAATAAATCACATATAACCAGTTCTGGGACCAGACTACCATGGTATAATAAATCACATATAACTAGTTCTGGGACCAGACTACCATGGTATAATAAATCACATATAACCAGTTCTGGGACCAGACAACCATGGTATAATAACTCACATATAACCAGTTCTGGGACCAGACTACCATGGTATAATAAATCACATATAACCAGTTCTGGGACCAGACTACCATGGTATAATAAATCACATATAACTAGTTCTGGGACCAGACAACCATGGTATAATAAATCACATATAACCAGTTCTGGGACCAGACTACCATGGTATAATAAATCACATATAACCAGTTCTGGGACCAGACTACCATGGTATAATAAATCACATATAACCAGTTCTGGGACCAGACTACCATGGTATAATAAATCACATATAACCAGTTCTGGGACCAGACTACCATGGTATAATAAATCACATATAACCAGTTCTGGGACCAGACTACCATGGTATAATAAATCACATATAACCAGTTCTGGGACCAGACTACCATGGTATAATAAATCACATATAACCAGTTCTGGGACCAGACTACCATGGTATAATAAATCACATATAACCAGTTCTGGGACCAGACTACCATGGTATAATAAATCACATATAACCAGTTCTGGGACCAGACTACCATGGTATAATAAATCACATAACCAGTTCTGGGACCAGACTACCATGGTATAATAAATCACATATAACCAGTTCTGGGACCAGACTACCATGGTATAATAAATCACATATAACCAGTTCTGGGACCAGACAACCATGGTATAATAAATCACATATAACCAGTTCTGGGACCAGACTACCATGGTATAATAAATCACATATAACCAGTTCTGGGACCAGACTACCATGGTATAATAAATCACATATAACCAGTTCTGGGACCAGACTACCATGGTATAATAAATCACATATAACCAGTTCTGGGACCAGACTACCATGGTATAATAAATCACATATAACCAGTTCTGGGACCAGACTACCATGGTATAATAAATCACATATAACTAGTTCTGGGACCAGACAACCATGGTATAATAAATCACATATAACCAGTTCTGGGACCAGACTACCATGGTATAATAAATCACATATAACCAGTTCTGGGACCAGACTACCATGGTATAATAAATCACATATAACCAGTTCTGGGACCAGACTACCATGGTATAATAAATCACATATAACCAGTTCTGGGACCAGACTACCATGGTATAATAAATCACATATAACCAGTTCTGGGACCAGACTACCATGGTATAATAAATCACATATAACCAGTTCTGGGACCAGACTACCATGGTATAATAAATCACATATAACCAGTTCTGGGACCAGACAACCATGGTATAATAAATCACATATAACCAGTTCTGAGGTTGGAGTTTTGGTGGTTCTCCAAAGTTGTGCAGAGTTCCAAATCACTCAGACACAGCACAGCAGGTTGGGTACAAGCCCAGTCTGTAAACTGTTGTATTGAATTTGGCCAAAGTCTAAAAAGGACAGTGTGAATATCACCGGTCAGCACACAGAGGGAAGGCCTCAGCAACATCTCTCTCAGTAAAGATGCCTAGTGCCACTGTCCTGGTTTGAATAGAGGATCCTCTATAAATATAAACACTTGAATATCTCTTAAGTGCACATGTCCTCCATCAAATCAGTACTCGCAAGCACGCACAGACACTGCAAACAATGACTGGATTGCAAAAGTAATGTATTTTTTGGCAAGCACCCCAACTTGCCCACAACTAGGGCTTAATGCTGGTCCGGGCCTGCAAGGTGCTGTTTAATTCCAGAGTGAAACGCGTAAACGTAAATAGCTTAATTTCCTCTGCCACTGACTGGACTAATTAACTGCTGTTTGTCTGTTTGTCTTATCACACTGTGTGGAGGCTCAACTTAATTCACAGACCTGACCATGAAGTCTACAGAACAACCCTATCTGCTACACATCAGGCCTAGTAATTATTGACGCAATGCCCTATTTATAAAGAGTAGAGCTTTTAAAAAGTTAAAAAGCAATATAAAAAGCCTTGCAGCTCTTTAAGTTAACATTCCCATTCAATTTGGCTGTTGTTGACTTGAATCTATTAGGTAGAAGCTTCTTGTAACTAAGGCAGGTGTGTGTGTGTTTGTGTACGTGTTACTCCTACAGCCTCTCTGTGTAGGGGTTCCCAGCGGAGGCAATGCCGCCGTGACTCAGAGGGGGTCCGTGACCCGCCAGCGGCCTCTTCCGTGACAAGATGTAGCCTACCCGTGGTGAGTCAGGCTCCAGTCTGTGTGTGTGTGTGTGTGTGTGTGTGTGTGTGTGTGTGTGTGTGTGTGTGTGTGTGTGTGTGTGTGTGTCGAGAGCGAGGAGACACAACAGAGACTTGGCTTTTCGACCCGCGCTGTTATGTAGAGTTGCCCATTGCATAAACTTCATTGATGCCTCGCCAGGCTCCCCGCTCAGCCCCCGCCATCCCACGCTGTGCCGAGCAGGATGCCGCTGGGTTGGCAGTCACCGACCCCATCATCCGGTGGTGACGCGTGGCCCTCTTTCGTGTGCTGGGACCCAGGGGGCCACCACAACCCCCCCTGCTGGGAGGCCAAGCCCTGGGGGCTGAATACACTGCCCCCTCTGTCCCCTGATCTTTGCCTATAGCTAATCGTGTTGGTGTTGAAATGAAATGATCAGATGGCTTTCCTTGACTTCTTGCCCTGACTGCCTGACACAAATGGGCTGCAGGTTGAGCCAACACTTCATCCATCCCACCACTGTATAATAACAACACTATAGCACTATCACTACAATGGCCAGTTTGTCCATAGAGCGGAATCTATAGACAATTACCGGGGCACTGCAGCGCATTTCACTGAGCTCTGACTGAATGCAGTACATTTCACTAGGCACTGAATGTAGTGCATTTCAGTCTCGCTCTCCTTTGAGTGGTAAACAGAGCACAGTAACATGTAAGAGGTGCCAATAACACTCTTAAGTCAATGGCAACACAGTTGGTGGTCCACTTCCCTCTCCATTGAATGATGACTAGTCTACTTTAATAAGTCAGTTAAACACACATTTGCTTGATTGCCATTAAATGGCATGACTATAAAGACCATAATGCCCTCTTTCCTTCTGTAATAGTTCAACTGCAAAAATACATCCAATGCATTAAATTCAAACAGCCTTACACTATTAATATATATAGCCTATTCACTGGGCTATAAAGAAATAGGCTAAATTCTCAACTTTTCTGTAAAAAAGCACAACATTTCTCATCCACATTGTATTTTCCCTGGTTTTGTGAACCTCAGTTATTCATCACCAAAATCATATTCATCTGGAGATGTGCCTTCTGCATGAAATATAACAGCCATGGAGAGAGAGAGAGAACAACAACACATTTAGACCCAACCATGAGAAAACAAAAAGAGAATTACTTGACACATTAGAAAGAATTAACAAAAAAAACAGGGCAAACTATTTGGCCCTAAACAGAGAGTACACCGTGGCAGAATACCTGACCAATGTGACTGACCCAAACTTAAGGAAAGCTTTGACTATGTACAGACTCAGTGAGCATAGCCTTGCTATTGAGAAAGGCCGCCGTAGGCAGACCTGGCTCTCAAGAGAAGACAGGTTATGTGCACACTGCCCACAAAATGAGGTGGAAACTGAGCTGCACTTACTAACCTCCTGCCAAATGTATGACCATATTAGAGACACATATTTCCCTCAGATTACACAGATGCACAAAGAATTCGAAAACAAACCCAATTTTGAGAAACTCCCTTATCTACTGGGTGAAATACCACAGTGTGCCATCACAGCTGCAAGATTTGTGACCTGTTGCCACAAGAAAAGGGCAACCAGTGAAGAACAAACACCATTGTAAATACAACCCATATTTATGTTTATTTATTTTCCCATTTGTACTTTAACTATTTGCACATTGTTACAACACTGTATATATACATAACATGACATTTGAAATGTCTTTATTCTTTTGGAACTTCTGAGTGTAATATTTACCGTCAATTTTTGTATTGTTTAATTCACTTTTGTTTATCATCTATTTCACTTGCTTTGGCAATGTAAACATATGTTTCCCATGCCAATAAAGCCCCTTAAATTGAAATTGAAAGAGTGGGGGGGTGAGAGGGTAGAGAGGGAGGGGAGGGGGAGGGGGAGGGGTAGGGGTAGAGAGGGTGGAAGAAGGGTAGAGAGGGTGGGAGAGGGGTAGAGAGGGTGGGAGAGGGGTAGAGAGGGAGGGAGAGGGGTAGAGAGGGTGGGAGAGGGGTAGAGAGGGAGGGAGAGGGGGTAGAGAGGGAGGGAGAGGGTGGGAGAGGGGTAGAGAGGGGTAGAGAGGGTGGGAGAGGGGTAGAGAGGGAGGGAGAGGGGTAGAGAGGGTGGGAGAGGGGTAGAGAGGGAGGGAGAGGGGTAGAGAGGGTGGGAGAGGGGTAGAGAGGGAGAGAGACGGGTAGAGAGGGAGGGAGACGGGTAGAGAGGGAGGGAGAGGGGTAGAGAGGGAGGGAGAGGGGTAGAGAGGGTGGGAGAGGGGTAGAGAGGGTGGGAGAGGGGTAGAGAGGGAGGGAGAGGGGTAGAGAGGGAGGGAGAGGGGTAGAGAGGGTGGGAGAGGGGTAGAGAGGGTGGGAGAGGGGTAGAGAGGGAGGGAGAGGGGTAGAGAGGGTGGGAGAGGGGTAGAGAGGGTGGGAGAGGGGTAGAGAGGGAGGGAGAGGGGTAGAGAGGGTGGGAGAGGGGTAGAGAGGGTGGGAGAGGGGTAGAGAGGGAGGGAGAGGGGTAGAGAGGGAGGGAGAGGGGGAGAGAGGGAGGGAGAGGGGGTAGAGAGGGTGGGAGAGGGGTAGAGAGGGTGGGAGAGGGGTAGAGAGGGAGGGAGAGGGGTAGAGAGGGTGGGAGAGGGGTAGAGAGGGTGGGAGAGGGGTAGAGAGGGTGGGAGAGGGGTAGAGAGGGTGGGAGAGGGGTAGAGAGGGTGGGAGAGGGGTAGAGAGGGAGGGAGAGGGGTAGAGAGGGTGGGAGAGGGGTAGAGAGGGTGGGAGAGGGGTAGAGAGGGAGAGCGTCCCTCAACATCCTAATGCAAGATTGAATGCTGCACGCACTTGTAGTTGTCATAACAACGTGCACATTCAATGGGGCTCTAAACCGTGTGTGTGTGTATAAAGAGGGGCACTCTACGTACATACAAATGTGTATGGGAGTTGGCCAGTTGGCAGAGAGCAGAACAGGCACTGTCTCAAAGCACGCAAAGTGGTTGCTGGAAAAGGTCCACACTACTGCAGTCAGACAAAACCAAACGATGACCCGAGGGGTTCTCTTAAGGGTGTCACTGCCCTAATCCAATCAACTGCAGCTCGTTTAAACAGCCTAGCCTGGCGGATTCCAACAGCATCTTGTTAAAATGCACAGGTACAATAATAATAATAATAATAATAATAATAATAATAATAATAATAATAATAATAATAGTAATAATAAGCCATTTAGCAGACGCTTTTATCCAAAGCGACTTACAGTCATGCGTGCATATTTTTTTTGTGTATGGGTGGTCCCGGGGATCGAACCCACTACCCTGGCGTTACAAGCGCCGTGCTCTACCAGCTGAGCTACGACCTCTAACGCGGTACACTGGTAAATAGAACAGGGACAGGCAATTAAGCAGAGGGCTGAATGAGCCGTGGTGCTACAACCAACCGCAAGTCAGGCTGAGTAACAGAGGAGTAACAGGAGGACTGGGGTGTCACTGGGCTGAGCTGATGCATGCTTCTCTCTGAGTGAGAATGTAGATAAGTATTGCCCCCTAGTGGTGATTAAACGCCAGTTCACCCTGTCACAAAGGATATATGACGAAAAGTGCATAGAGGTTTGTTTCGTTTATGTTTGACTGACGAACGATGCATAGAGGAGTCCGAGGACAAGGAGCCTGGAGGGTTGTGTGGCTTACACATATAGAAAACAAAGTGAACAAACATAAGATCTGCTTACCTGAGTTAGCAGGAATCAACGATGGCAGAGGGAGGAGGAACATGGAAAGAGAAAGAAGACAGTGGTTAGGCATTGGACACGTCATTAACTGACATTATGAGGCAACGCTCTCTTTGCATTGAAGCAATGTACACACTGCTATTCCGACATAATGGTAGGTTTGCATTCATTGTCCTCTCCCAGACGGGTACAAAGCCATCCCATGTTTACATTCAAGACAGGAAACAGGTGGTGATGTCACTGAATGAAAAGCGAATGCATTCCCTGTATGAAATGAGGAAAGGCCTATATCCATTTCTTATTGGAAGTAGATGACTACCAGTTATGGTGGGAGAAAAATCAACAGTTACATATCGGGTTATTAGTTTTGACGATTGTTTTGACAATATCACAACATTATTTTTGCGCTAGTTGGCTGTACCTGCTCCAAAACTCCAGTATTTTTCCTTCATAGCTTGTTCTCCATCTTCTTTTTAAATAGGGAGCCATTTTGTTTTCAGCACTTTTATTTCCCTGACTTCTGAAAACTCGTTTTCTCATGGCTCTCTTGTCCCTCTGCAGCAGACATATGGTGAGCAATACGTTTGGAACATCGAATCACAATACATATAGAAAAGTGAGAAGCGCAATGCATATCGTTTCGGCACCAAAGTATCGTGATAATATCGTATCTACCAGACAAATGCACACAGTGTGTGACAAATGGCACAGTGATACAATATCCGTGCAATACTGCTTCTTAGAATAAAAATACTATGCCAGATTACCATCATACAGTAGTGAATCAGATAGGAGATAAGAGTCTGAACTATGCTAGAATACTGGGACAATTCATCATGATACACAGAGGTTAAACAACTCAAATAAGAACTATGAAATAGTGAACTATTGCTATTCTATAAGGATTGATGACGAGGAAACTTTCTCAATAGCTCCGACTCATAACAACAAATAGACTCAGTAATAACACAAAGACTTGGACTGCGCCAACTTAACATCGTTATTTTGGATATCATCTCTTTGCTTGAGATTGTCTGTCTAAATGATAAAGTATGGGGTTGGTTGGAAATCATCAGTGCAGATCCAAATAAACAAGAGGAGGTGGTGCTTTCCATACTAATGGAGGAATTTGAATGCAAAGAGGAATGCAGAAATGTGCTTGTGTTTTTGGGGTAGGGAGGGAAGGAAAGCACGCCACTTGAGTATGAACATTTGAGGATGTGCTTAAAGCACTGTGATTAACAAACAAAGTAAAACAGAAGGTTTAGCATAAGCTATTCAGTTGGGGTGTGAAGACACCAGAAAGTGAGAGAAATGAATGCAGTGTTCTCCAACCTGTCCATCGCTGACTGAAATAAACTTTTGCCATATTTCACATATGGGAAGAGACTTCTTCAGGTGACAACCATTCAAACAGACCAACAATGAATCTGCCAAATAGCAAATTAAGCCATCAGTCACATTATTGCACTTCAGATAGATTTTTTCAGAGATTCTTTGCATCTCACTGGCAACAAACCACACTTTAGAGGGAACATTCAGTCCAGTGTTTGTTGGGAGGGAGAATTCTCTCCAGGGGGGATAGAGGCAGCTGGTTGGTGTACAATACGGTCCACCAGGGGCTGAGAGTGGGGACCTGGCCCGCACAGAGCCTGACTGACTGCCCTGCCTCCCTCCCTGCCTGGCTGACATCTTGCCTGACTGACCGCAGGGTATTTAGTGAATCCAATGACTTTCCAAAAGGCAGGGGAGGCCAATGAGACAGCATCTGCCTCCTCTGATCTCTGTCCAAGGCGGCAGTGGCACAACCTCCTTGACCTTAGCACAGTCTAAGATAGCTAGAACCTTGGCACAGCCTAAGATAGCTAGAACCTTGGCACAGCCTAAGATAGCTAGAACCTTGGCACAGCCTAAGATAGCTAGAACCTTGGCACAGCCTAAGATAGCTAGAACCTTGGCACAGCCTAAGATAGCTAGAACCTTGGCACAGCCTAAGATAGCTAGAACCTTGGCACAGCCTAAGATAGCTAGAACCTTGGCACAGCCTAAGATAGCTAGAACCTTGGCACAGCCTAAGATAGCTAGAACCTTGGCACAGCCTAAGATAGCTAGAACCTTGGCACAGCCTAAGATAGCTAGAACCTTGGCACAGCCTAAGATAGCTAGAACCTTGACACAGTCTAAGATAGCTAGAACCTTGGCACAGTCTAAGATAGCTAGAACCTTGGCATAGCCTAAGATAGCTAGAACTGTCTGTGACTTACTGGAAACACAGATGGTAGTATTAACTGTTGCAATCTGATGGCTGAATAGGCCACACGAGGAATAAAATAGGAAACATTTAGCAAATGGATAGTAAGAGTGATCCTTCCTCTGAAGGGGTTTAGGGGAGGTTGGGCACTTAGCAGAAATGACTCACATATGACCTTGAAGAAGTACTTTGCTTTAAGTTACTGGGGAAACTCATTGGGGCCAGATAAATGTGTTAGTAGAAGTGGTAAGGAGTGCAGCAAGGGGAGTAATCGGGGTGCCGTCAAAGGGAGACTGAGCGATGGAGAGAACTATGATGAACCAATCACCCATATGGTCACAACACTCAATTTCAGCTCCCCCGTTCTTCAAGCTTTAGAGACCACAAAATTGCATCTAGGAAGACTCTTAATAGAGCATTGTCTGAACACTCTGTAAAAAGGCAAAGGCAATCTTTTTCAGAATGTTCGGACTTCCAAAGCTTTATGACCCAGAGCTGCACCACCAGTCATAGATGTTGACTGAGCACAGCATGAGAGTGCAGCAATGTTAATCTATGCTCCTGGGAGAAGAATGAGAGAGCTAGTTCAGAACAATTACAGAAGTCTCCTCAGATCTACGAGATGGATTTTCTTTAGCCATGAATA